>NC_051156.1:7505834-7628921 GCF_013339745.2 Dermacentor silvarum | reverse complement strand
TAAGCTCGGCCGAGACAGACGCTGCCAGCAAAGCTATTGGGACCACCATAGGGGTCAGGCGCATGCATGCTGAATGATCAAGTTCGAATCCGGCAAAGGCTAATTTTAGGATCAAAATAACGAAATTTTGGGCCCACAGAAATGCACGGGTGCCGGCCGGGACCTTTGGTCGGGATTGAATTAACCGAATAATCCAATGAACCAGAATCGAATTAACGGAAGTCTATTGTATATGTCTTCATGCTCATTAATGGCAGGACAGACAGCCAACAGTCAACAAGCCCAATGCCACCTTTGTGGAGTGAATTGTATATGTGCATTCAGTGTTAAAATGAGCAATAGATATAGTCATTATATCTATATATATATATATATATATATATATATATATATATATATATACATATATCTATATATCGACAAACCTGACTATATAGTCATATAGTCAGGTTTGTGAGTGGTGGCGCTGGCTAACACTCCCAGGGTTAGTTCTAGTTGTAAAACATAAATACCCTAGAAAGTGGATGGGAAAACGGCTCCAAGGTAGCTCACTGGTGAGAGCATCGCACATGTAATGCGAAGACGTGGGTTCGTTCCCCACCTGCGGACAGTTGTTTTTTCATCCATTTTCATTTCGATTAATTTATCATTTCTTTAATTTAATTAGGAAAGTATAAGTAATTTCCCCTATGTTGTCCTTGGTGCTAATGTTTGTTGGCTTCTTATCATATAGATATAGAGAAATACAATATTGGAAATAGTTGAAACTGTGGCAGAGGACTGTACGCCTCAGTGCACTAATTAGTAATGTGACTACGGCGTGCCTCATAATCACAACTGGTTTTGGCACGTAAACACCAGAAAGAAGAAGAACTAATTAGTCATGCAATTAAACAAAATGCATTAAAATTTCAACAAGCCAGTCCAAACAGGCGGTTTAGCACGATTGAAAACTTGTAGCTGCTACCAAATAAAATGCAGTCAAACCTCGATATAATGAACATGGATATAACAAGTTATTGGATATAATGAAATAAATTTTAAATTGTGGTTGGTGGTGCTTTATTTCAGTGCAATATTCTATTCCTATAACAAAGCCGAAAAAAACACAGTTCAAAATAAGTATTCTGGTAGCGAAAATTTCATTTAATCAGCAAAAGCAACCTGAAATGGCACATTCTAGGTGCAGTGTGCATCCTGCCCAGCGGCTTGGCTTGGCTGGCCTGCAACCAGCAAGCCAGCAACTAATTGACATTGTACTTTATAATTTAGCGTTTCTCACACATCGCACAACAGCATGGCATGCTGCTACCATGGCATAAAGAAAGACCATTTGCTAGAACGCAGAAGGTATCATGCTTGAGTTTGCTTTTCATGGAGCTGATCACCATTTTTTTTTATACCAATATCAGCATGTTTATAATGAATATCGGATGTTAAGAGATTATTTTCGTAGTCAATGTGGCTTTGTTATAATGAATGATAAGAAGGGGAACTGAGGGGCCCGATTTTTGTTAGTCGCAACAGATCTGTTGGCTTTGTATAAAACTACTATTACAGATCTGAGTGACCGCAAAAATCCACTTGAAGAGCATGTCGTGTCCTGATATTTGTATTTGTAGTACTTGCTTGATGTCGCCACTCTCTTCGGTAATGCCCTTTGGGCACTGAAGATAGATAGATAGATAGATAGATAGATAGATCGATAGATAGATAGATGATAGATAGATAGATAGATAGATAGATAGATTAGATAGATAGATAGATAGATAGATAGATAGATAGATAGATAGATTAGATAGATAGATAGATAAGACAAGCTACAGCTGTACACAATCCTTCTTTCAATCACAAAAAAGCAACGTTGCTAGTTACTAGAACATGCAGACCTCCCTGCACAAAAGACAAGAAGGGCTGACAAATGTCTGCACACGCAAGTTTGTAAGGCCCCCAGTGCAGCAGTATTTGTACTCTCTTATGGAGTAAAGCAAGCAGTAGCACCCTTGTCAGAGGGTGAGGGAATGCAGAGGAACAAACCTTTGCCCATGTTCTTCAGCCGCTCCCGAAAGGCTGCATCCGTCTCCTCTGTGTGTGGAAGAGTTCCCCAAGGTTCGTCTTCAGCGGCTTCAGAGGCTGGACGTCCTGCACAGCACCAGAGAAGGGGGGGGCTTTGCTGAGGCACTTTCCTCAGTAGGACGGAATAGTGAAGGCTAGAAATGCGGACAGAAATAATCACACGTGCATCTTTAATCCAACAATTTAAAAAAATATTTAGTGCTTACTGCCCAGTGACTGCATTGACATCCAGTGGATATCCTGTGGACAACCACTGCAAGAATATCGATATTCTGGGGTTGCTGAATTTGTCCTGCAGATGTCCCTCACATGCTTGGTTGGCAGCACTTTCCGCCTCCTGTGGACATCCCTTGCACGTGTGTGAGGGACATCGTGGGGACATGCTGAGTACATTGCAAGTATGTGTCGGGGCTTTTCGAGCAGTGTTTGCTATAGTGAATGTTCTGTTTGCATCAGACACTGTGTGACAGATGCAACCGGCATAACATCCATACAGAAAGTTCAGATACATTGCATGCATATATATGTGTGCATATGCAAGTCCCCAAGTACAATGTACTCCTCATTCTTTTGAGCCTTCCGCCAGGCATAAGTGGCACACTGAACTAACTCAAGTTCTGAAACAAAACTACATCATGAAATATGCAAATGAACGATGTACACATGAGCTCTAGACATGGTAGCTTCGGATCATAATTTGAACATATGAGTAAAAATTAACAAGGAAACTGAAAGACAAAGCCTCTGGCAGGACAACTAGTAGTCATGTGTGCGCTGGAAAAAGTCCAGATGCAATATGCTTAGGATATCCTTGGTAGGATATCTAAAATTGGATAGCTGTTTATCTATGAAGCGGTGGATGGATATTGAGACATGATCTGGATATCCCACGGATGAAGTGTTTTCAGCGGGTGCTGCTATTTTTGCTTGAATTTGGCAAGATAAGATTTTTTGCGAGATATGCTAGGTGACTCATAATCTTTTAGAATTTAGAAAACAAATTGGAAATCACTGAGAAATAAGACCAATGTACTCTTTTCTTCCTAGTGTTGTCTACATTGTCTAGTAAATTCTAAAAAGAATATGCGCCTTTTAATCCACATTTAATAAAATGCTTAGCATTTGTTGTTTGGCCTTTTTATGTGGACTTTCATGTGCCAATGGGCAGTAGGACTGCTGCTTGCTATTTGTGCACTGCAAATACAATGCATGACACGGAGGCAAAAACTATGACATTGTCTCTCATAGTGGGGAGACAGGCTATTCCGAGGAGGAAGATGCACAGGTTTTATTTAAATTTTCAGCCATTTCTTGTGTTTTGCTATGCATGCCCAGAAATGTGGGACATGAGATGCCTAACTTGGTGGGCATTCACTTAGAACTTCATAACTGAATGGGCACTGCACTTAAAAAATTAAATCTCTTGAAAAAACACAGTTATCAATTTGGATTTGATTGATATTTGAAAAACACTGATTTGGGAACAAAGTTTGAGCACTGTGGTAATAATGATGTAGGTTCCTGAACAGTTTGATTATTTCAGTGGGACATTATTGAAATAATCAAACTGCTCAGCAGCCTACAGCGTTATTACCACAGTGCTCAAACTCCTGTTCCCAATCTCGTCTTTTTCAAATATCAATAAAATCCTAATTGATAACTGTTTTTTTTTAAAGAAATTCACTTTTTTAACTGCAGAGCCAATTCAGTTGCTCGGCACCAAGCAGACGCCTCATGCACTTCATGTCGTGCATTTTTGGGTGTGCGCATAGGTGAACATTTCGGAGAAACAATTGTCATTGCATCATATGTGCATCACGCTTGTCAATTTGCAATGCCAAAATCAAGTAAGGGGTCTTTTAGACTCAACTAGAATATCAGTTACACCAATTTGCTAACACCCCCTTGTCTTGCTAACACTAGGCTTATCATCTTCCTTTTCATCGCCTGTGGCTCATTCCTTAGCTCAGGCAAGGGTCCAGGTTTCTTTCAAGGGGTGGGGAGTCTGACTTTGAGATGGCGACTGATGTTAATGATGATGAGAGTTATACATGCTGATAGGTTCTCTTCAATACTCATTGAGCCTTTTTTGTCTCTCCAGAGCAAAAGAACAGTAACAGCGAAGAAGGACTTCACGAGTTTGTCACATGCTATATGCTGGCGCTGCACACACAACTTTTCAGGGGGGGTCTGGACATCCGGACATCCCCCCTGGATCTGCGCATGCCTTAGCGTCTTCTCATGTTTCTTTGTAATTCTTGCAAGCTTCAGCAAGCACAAAACATGTCAATGACATTTAAAAACATACTATTGAATTATTCTTCTAAGTTACGGCAGACTTGTTCGTATACAGTTAAACCTGATTATAACGAACCTCCATATAACGAAATTTTTCTATTCCCTGCCGTTACTCCATAGAAGCACATGCATTTGAGACCTCTACGTAATGAAGTGGCAGCGGGAGACTCCCCTCGAAATAACAAATTTTCCCCGTTGACAACCTAGATATTTCTCCCCAAATTTTGTCATTTTCGCGCGAGCAGCAACCGGAAGCACCTTCTCCGTCGCGGTGAAATGTGGAGGGGCGGCATCGCGCTTGGCGCGCTCGAATTCACGGCGACTGCGAGGCGAGAGCGAGCGCACGTGTGTGTACGTGCGAGCGTGCGCGAGGCGGGCCTGCATCCCTCGACCCGGCGATCTTGCCGCCGCAGGCATGACCTTTCTCCCTCCCTTAATTCAAACCTGATCCCGCCGCTTGCTGCAGCTGGCCAAGCCTGCCAAGTTCGCACTCTCCTTTTCCAAAAACGTTTTTTTTTTTTGTCAACGCGCTGGCAGCGCCTCTCTTTGGTTACTGCACAAATCTCTGCGCTTCACTTCACTAACCTGACACTAGGTGACACTATACGACGGTACGACGCCATCGTGTCGCTCGCTCTTCGTTTCCGACGCCTCGCGCTTGTGCGAAACGACATGCGTCCACGCATCCAGTACCTGGTGTGACATTCCAAGGATGAGTGCTTCGACGAAAAAGAAAAACAGGTGCGCGCTACAGTCGAGGGCGCGTTAGAATCGAGTAAATACGGTAAGCCTTTCTTTTCCGAATTTTCGTGCCGAACCTGAATATAACGAAATCCTCTTCATAACGAAGTTTTTCGGGAATTTGTCAATTTCGTTATATCCAGGTTTAACTGTATATACTGGAAGAAAATGCGAGAGAAAATGTACTAACTGGGAAAACGTATGACTTCCAAGTCACTTAATTCCAGCAGACTCATCTGTAGTTGACATCTTCGTAATGCGAAGCATTGCGCGGATCTTTACAGCACGAGATGCCGATGCGTGCCGATCTGATGGTGCCCGAGGGCTTGAGATGTGCATTGTCGCTTTGGCAAGCTTACACTGGTGCTCCTTGAACTTGGCCCGGATCAGCAGCTTCTTCGGGCGGACAATTTTGGCAGGAAAGTTTGATGTGCCCACTCGATGAGAATCGCTGCATCACGAGATGGAAATGTGCATCGAGCGTGGGGCCTGAGTGACCCGAGACGCGCATTGTCGTTTTAAGACAGTCCTGGGAAACCAAAATGAAATCGAGCTGGTGAAAAATGGTGGAGCCAGAATACGATGCCCCAGTACCACCAGAGCGAAACATGGCGCTCACTTTGTGCTGCCTGCAGCATGGAACGGTCGTGTGTTTAGGCTATCGCTTATTTAAAAGCATGCAGTACGCTTCTTATGCCACATGCGCTGTGGTTAGGTGAAGATGTTTATTGCAATGGGTTTGCGGCGATAGCTGTGAATGGCGACATGCGATGATCCGCGAGGAGATTTGCTGGCACCAGAATAGGAAATCGAGTGCGTGGTGGCATTTTCATGTGACACGGGCGGGCGAGTACTAGGGGGAAACTAACATTGTGGGCGCCTACCGCTTTCCATAGTGCAAGCCTCACACCTTTTCTTGTTTACATGGCATCTAGTGGGCAAAAAACGTACCATATGATCGCAGTTTAGTGATATACTGTACGTTGGTGCCAAAAGATAGTTTTTTCCGGGAACATAATAACTGGTAAAAAAGAAGCGTTACTGTATTGGGTTATTTTTTGAGTTCTCGATCGCAAACGTTGGTGCCAGGACATCATACAAAACAGGATGGAATCAACGAGGTCTTAGTGTACCGTATTTTCCAGTCTATTAGTCGCACCCCCCTCAAAACGGCAGTTGTTCCGGAAGAAAACATGTATAAGTCGCACCGGTGTATAAGACGCACCTGTTCCTTCGGTAAGCGATTAAAAAAATTACAGCAATGTTTCATTTCATGAACACGGGTCTTGTGCAAGTGTATGGGTTCCATTCCTATATAAATGTGATATCAATGATATGGACACTCCAGACGCATTTCTGCTATCACAGTCGCTGCGGTGTTCTGTATAAAGTCAAAGGGCGATAACATCGTTCCCACGTGCCATATGCTGTATGTGGAAGTGAAAGCGTGTGACGGTGAGCCGAATCGTACACAAGGAAGGAAAGCGGGAAGGCAGTGCAGGAGGGAGAGGGGGGCGGCTTGTACTCTGGTTGCAACTGTGTAGTTTGCGCAGCGGCGCGCGCCTTATCTTGAAAGCGATCTGCAGATGCAATGACTTCGGGGTCGGTCGACTCGTGGTCGGCCTGCTGCCGCTTGCGTTGCTGCTCTGTCCTTCTCGTACGGTACTCGGTTACTCAACCACGAGAAGAACCCGGTACCTCCACTGCATGCACACAGCCCGTAGCAACTGCTATAGGAGGTCAACCCAGCGCGCTTCGCGTGGCCATAGCATCTAATCTGATTTTGACAACAGTTTTTCCAGAAAAAAAAAAGAAACGTATATAAGTCGCACCGTTCTATAAAACGCACCGATGAAAAATTCAGAAAAAGACCACGACTTATACACGAGAAAATACGGTATATGTTGTTTGTAAATGTTATATCTATTTTTTTCATAGATGTTTTGGGCATTTTTTCTTCATTGTTCACCAAATTAGAAGGCTCTTTGTATGCTGTTTCTGGGCACACAAGTAAACAATTCAATTCAATGTCACAATGTGTCAAGTGACACACAATGACACAAACCATCAGAATGTAAAAATTGTGTCAGTATAAACACGTGACTGAGTATGTGTGTGCATAAGTTATTGACGAAACAAATACATATAAAGAAATGTTATACTGTGGCTGATGAAACTGTGAGTATGATGTGCAAATAGGTTTGTGCAAATATCAATTTTTTGGTTCGAAGCGAAGTTGAAGCGAATAGTAATTAAGCCCAGACCACACGTACGCTTGCAGACATGCACAAGCTCATGCCCGCGCGCCCACATATGCGAAGATGGTGGCATGGCTCATGTGCATCAAAACATGGCACGATCCCAGTGAACAGCTCCTCTGTTATCACCCGCTTGGGCTCCCTCGCGTCAGCATGCCTGGCTACGCAGCTATGGCGTGATACAATGAACTCTCAGTGAGACAGATTTATATCATGCAAGAAAGTGCTTTTTTCTTTTCTTTTTGTGATGATCTAACAGCTCTAAATATACAACAATTACGTTTATAGATATTGAATCATTTTGAAACACTATCAATAACAAAGTACGAAGTGGCATCTGCTAAGGCGTCTATGAGTGAGCCCAGTGAGCACGCGCTGTCCCTTGTGGATGCAAACCGCCATTCCTTGCGAGGCGCGCCAGGTGTGTTGACGTGAGCTTGCACGCGTCTGCAAGCTTACATGTGGTCTGGGCTTTACAGCTAATAATTTTGAAGCGAATAGTTTAAATAGCTGTGAGATTTGTATAAGACCTTGATGTAAGAGCCAGATGTTGACAAATCTAAGGAAAGTTGGTTCTTTCAAGGAAAGAACCAACTATTCTTGTATTGTTTCTTGTTTTGCATAAATGAGCTGCGATACTGAATACTCACTTTGTTGTGCGCAGTGCCGAGTGCTGTTAAGCGCAACGTTAGGATGTTGTTAATATTGAATTTTTTAATTCTTGTATTGTTTCACTTATTCTTGCATTGTTTCATGCCCACTCCTGTCCAAGGCCTGACACTCAGGCCAGCAGTATGTACCAAATAAATAAAAATAAATAAATAAATAAGTAAAAAAAAACAGGTTAATCTTTCGAATTAATCTTTTTTTCAAAGTGCCCTCATTCCAATATTTTCATGCAAAAATGCAAGTTCAACATTTGTTACATCTCCAGCAGCACAGAAAAATTTCTTACAGGCTTTTGCTCACTATTGTGCTTCAATCTACGTAAACTTTTGAGGTGGTTGAAGCCGCAGGAGTGTTTCACATTCGCCTGTCGTATGTTATCACAATACTGTGAAGTGCAACCTCTTGACTGTGCAAAGCCAGCAATTTATGCTGTGTAGCACAAATTCAGCTGGATGCTTTCCTTCTGCATGCGCGCTTAACCTGTTCTGCAAGTGCACAGACTAACTTGGTAGGCATGCTCGCCGCTTTTGCAGTCTTCGGTCTAGCCTGCGCGCATGATCCGGAGCCCGTTCAGTGGCAAACTTCCGGCCATGAGTTAGGCCTAACCACCAAGCCTAGCTGCCTTGGCTGTTAGGCATAACCAGCACTGCCTCACCTTGTGTCGACCACCAAGGTTACGGTTTGGTGTTGCATTGACGCTAATCTATTCACAGTGGCCATACGGCTATTGGGAATCCGTATGGCCACTGCAAATATTGTTTGAAGAATGAAACAGCTACAGAAATTAGTATGCAACCATAAATGAATTCGTCTTTGCCTTGGCTTGGCTATATGAGCAATGCGATGCAACTTTCTACCGAAACCGAAGCTGTAGATTATACATTTTAAATTTGCCATATTTTTGTGGCTATAACACGCCCTCTCAAATATATAATTTCATTAAAAAAATCGTGGTATGGGTTATATTCGAATTTTCGACTTGAAGTATCGCTTCACAGCTGCGCCAATTTCACCTCACAGTGTGGTTTCACGGCAATGCGGCCTGCGCTGTGGTGAAAACACATTTAGGACACAGTTCACCACAAGCGTCACCAAAGAGGTGGGGAACAGAGCAGCTGGCTAAAGACATGATGCGAATGGAGACCGTCTTTACAAATTTGGGCTTTGTATGCAACGTTTTCTGGGGCTTTCAGTGCAGCTTCTTTTTTTTTTCTTTCCAGGGTAATGTAATTGGGGGTAAGACTTCCACGCAAGAAAAAAATATACATTTGTTTGTTTCGAGTACTTCGAATACTGAAATTCGAGCCAAAGTGAATATCAAATAGCATAATATTAAACCAAATATTTGTAAATATTGAATATTTGCACAAGCCTAGCACACACACGTACACTGTGTCCAACATCTAAAGAACGAGAAATGGAAACATGCACGCACCGTCATCGGGGACCAATCCAGCACTCCGCTCCATCTCCTGGCTCTGGATGTCTGCAAGCAGAGATTATATAAATGGGCATACAACCAAGATCACTGCTGATTATGACGCACAAACGTATTGATGCGAGTGAGCATATATAGTGGATGCACAACCAATGGTTTACTGTTAACACTACACTCGCAGGCAACTTTCTGTGGCAATGAATGCAAAGCTACAAGGGCGGAGCTCCTGTACATGCGCCAAGTATTGCGGCAGCGTTTGATAGTGCTTTTGGTTTCTAGGAACACATATTGAATCAGTGTAGCTTCTACGTGCAACTGTTTTGCATTTACTCAAACATGAAGAGGAAAGCAGAAAATTAAGTCAAATGTAACAATCAGTGCTGCATTTTGTCATACTTTGCTGCTGTGAATAAGATGTTTAGATTTTTTCTTCCCCAGCTTAAACTAACGCGAATGAGAATGTAAGACACCTTCCAGGAGCACTGTTACTTGTGTGTGCTTTGCCTCTGTCCTTTCACTTTCAAAGTGAGTTGTTCACCAGTAGAGTGCATTGTGGGAGCACTAAAAGCAGACACTAAATCAAGGTAGAATTGTTTGTGTATTTCTGAACATTTCTTCAGCCGAAAAAATAAGATTCACCAATGTAGAACGGTGCCAGCTGCAGGATGACCTTACGTTTCTTAATCTTTTGCATGATGAAACCATAGCAATAATAACATCACTGCATAACCTCACATATTCCAGTCTTTTTGCTGACTTATTAGGTGCCTCTCTGGCAAGGACTGACTTAAAAAGTTTCAAGGTTGTATGTATTGTTTCTTGCTGATGGAACCTAATCCTTTTTCTAAATAATTAGCAACAGATGAACTCCAAAACAGGGCTTCTCTCCACTCCTCGTTCAGCACAACAAAAATTTCAACACTGTCAGCTGGGACAGTATGCATTAAGAAAGCGCATTTTTGGAATTACACATATGATCTAACTAGCCTCTGCCACTCATTGCGACAGTGTGCAACTCTAGGGAGCTGTCGTGGGTATTTGAAAATGACCCATCATTCAATTCTTCGTCACATCCTTGCATGCAAATTCTCTGTTCCCGGTACGACATACTTCACTAATGTAATCTACCAATCCAGATTAAATAACAGAGTTTCAATACCACACCTTGGATGTACGATAAAGAAGTCCAGCTAGTAACAAATTAATTTGGAGCCATCCAGTATGCGATCTTTCATAGCCCTTGTGCTGCTTAATATGATAATTCAATCAATCAATCAATCAATCAATCAAATACAATTATAGTACTGCACACAGCAAAAGGAGTGGTGGTGAACCGCTTTGTTTTCTCTGCTTCCTGCTGGGAAATTATTAGGTGACACGAGTAAATTCAGAAGCTGTTGCTAGTCCATTTTTTATTCTTCCATTGTCTGCTCCATAATTTTGTTCTGTGCAGTGCACGTGACACCCAAGATATGTGCAAGGACCTCTGTTTTTATTCTAATGACAACATTATAAGAAGATGTTTAGCTTATCGAGCCTTTTTTCTCTCCCGAACATGGAAATGAGATTTTCTTTTCATGGTCCGCATTGTCCAGTAAAAAAAGTTGGGAATCATCGACCTGGTTTGTCCAATCTTTCGTTGCCAACTAGCAGTGAAATGAGTCCACATCTCCGCAGCGACTCACTTTTCTGATGGCAAGTTACGCATACAACAGCACTTTTTCATTTTCCTTCTGGATGAACCAGACAGGCAAAGACGCTAGGTGTTTCACTGAATGACGTGACCACTGAATTGCCGGGTCCAACTCATATGTGAAAATAAGTGTTAACAGACAGACAGACAACAAACTTTATTTGATCCTGAGGAGCTACTACTGTCAGGACCCCCTAACGGGAGGCCGTTGTAACCGCTGATTTGTAAAGCTTTTTTTCATGTACACAAATGTTATGTTATGATGTAAATGTTTGTGCAGAATGACGCAAATGCAATACAGTTTCCTTTCTAGTGCAATACAATGCTTCTGAAAATGTAATGCTAATTATGCAAATGCAATGCAATTTTTAGAAAAATGTAACATGATGATGCAAAAGTTTCAATGTAAGTCCTATATAGCATCACAAAGAAACGAGAATAGGGGGGCAGTCACATTGTGGGTATAGTGAGGTAGTCGCTAGTGGGCTGTAAGGTAGTGGATGATGGGCTTGCACCTACTCAGCAAGACAGCAGCCACCAACAGCCAGCACCCTCAAAGTGTCAGCGCAAGAGGCAAAGTAAGCTTTCCTTTAAAATTTGATTGAGATGTGAAATCTGAGTGAGATGAAGCAGCGGTGAGATTAAAGTCGTACTCTAAACTTGTTCGGTTCCAACAATGCAGCTACGCATAGTATGCACCTTGGTTGAGGGTGCGTATGAAGTCGCGGTTGCTCTGCAGCTGTCGCATGAACTCCTGGTTTTGCAGCAGGATGGCCATGCGTTCGTCCTCGAGAAGCTGCGTCTCAGCCTCCGCCGCACCACCGGAGGAGAGACGGCGCTGTTGCCGCACATTCTCGGCCATGCGCTGTTGCAGCATGGCTGTGCTCAGCTCCCCCGTTGCAGCCGTCACTGCCTGCATCGTCAGTTGTACACAGACTTGTAGATACTTTAGTAGTATGTCTCTACTCAAAAACTGCATTTTAAATACTTTTGTGAGTATTTTGGCATTTGATTGAATACCTTCGCAAAGCAATATTTAGCACTGTAACTTAAATACCTATTTGTGGCATCTTATACTCTTTAAGATATACTTGAGCGAGTTGGCTAGTTGCAGGTGCAGAAATACACTGCTTGTCTTGACTCAACATGGGTACTGGCGTTTATAAATAATCAATGTGACAGCCACCATCATGACGTAAATATGATCCTGGCTTCTGACCATAGCCATAACATTTATCATAATATCTCAGCGCAATAATCAGGCATGTTGCTGTTTTATACCTGAAGCTGACAAGTGACAAATATGTAGGAAAGTGCTTCAGTGAGGCAGAACTCTGTTCTGCTTGTGCAATGGCCCACATTTTGAAAGTATCATGAAAGAAACAAAATACTTTTTGAATTAAGGTATTTAATGCTCTACTGACTAAATTGTTTGCCTAGTATTTAACACTCATTTTGGATACATTATCTGAGTATACTATATACTATCTTCAGGGAATGAAACGCATCAATTTAGGCCTATCTATATAATGCAAATGCTTTTGTTTCCATCACCTCCAGTTCATGTTACATCGGCATAGCTTTCTCTGTTACACTTAGGTCAGAGTTCATGCAACCTTAAACCAGATGTATGGTGATGTGACTTCACACTCTTGAGTAACTGTGAGTATTGCGTGTTATAATTAAAAATTTCCCTATCACGCTTCATTCTGTGCAGTGGCAACTCAAGTGGCATGGCAACATGGCAGATCCTGTGGACTTTTCATGCACAAAATGGACCAAATTACATACATCACAAACCATTATGTCACAATGATGCATTAGGTGTAGCAGTTCGGGAATGAAATTCAACCTTCAATATATCTGCTATAAGGGATACTCAAAATGTCAAGCACTATCGGTCAACATTGCAGCAAGTGCCATCTGCGATATTATCTTCATTACAGAAAACTGAAACTGCTCACTAGAGAGCACCATCATCATCATCACCACCCTATATTTATGTCCACTGCACTGGAGAGCGTAGCTGGTGTCCTCCCACTGCTGGGATACTGTTTTGTCTTGTTTTCCTAATACTATTAGTATTAGTAAAACAAGAGATTTGTGACAATGCTGACAAGTAGCTAAGACTGACTTTTCAGCCGTGAACGCAATGAAATAAGCCAACATAATTTGAGTCCATTGACGAGGCAGTCTAAATGCATTCGAGGTGCTGTCGTTAGCACGTAAAAGGAACAATAACTTCAGGTTTTGTAGTACATTGTGTTTCCACACTTCCACTGGTATGTATGATGTTCCCACAAGGTAGTAGCTCTGTCATTATTGTTCACCACGTTAGCTTCTTTAAAAATTTGTGCTCAAGGGCAACACTAGCTTCCATACAAAAGATTGTGTGAAAAATGTCAGTGTAACCTATTTTTTTTTTTTAATGTAAAGACACCGCCCCTTTATAACAATGCAGATTCTTTTCATTGCTTCATAAAACAAAACCATGAAGTTCTTCCATTTTAACGCTTGATTGATTGATTCCCTTTATTGCACAGAATGATGGCACTGTGGCCTCTCTTCGACAGAGGGACAAGGGAAAGGAAAGCACACGTAAACACATACACACACACTAGACATCTAGTGGCCCACTTCAGTCAAATTCGTAAAATCCTACAAGGAGACGAGCGTTTCTTTTGCAAGTGCATCATTTTAGCTGTTAAAAATCTTCTATTGCGAGAGAATTAAATAGTACACTGCAGGTTGTTGAGCCACACAATTTATTTCCAGTCTGGATAAAAATAAAGAAAGCATCTGAAGATCAATGTTTGCGAAAATTGCACGTGGGTCCATACTGAAACACAAAATTCTCTGTGGCACATCAGTGACACAGAAGGAGCCATTATTATTGTCATTTCTTCACTGACTAAGAGAGCTCAGTGAATTTCATCCAAGGAGACTTTGCCACGCACAGACAAGATAATAAAAAAGCTGGAAGAGTGGCCAGCTTCACAGCAGTGCACCAGTGGTAGAGATACAAAGCCTGTGTGCTCTGCTTAACCCCACAATGTGTTGTTCATGTGAATTTATTTTACATACTTTTGTTAGGCATTTAGTTACTTTGTGCTCCTCACCATTCGTCTTTATCATTGAGACACCATGCTAGGGTGGCTAGCAATGCATTTGCAGGGTCGCTCATGTTTTTGTACTGTGCCTCCAACTGAAGTGTCAGTAAACAGTAAATTGCAGCTTACAGACACCAGAAACATAAAAGCAGTGCAATAATAAAGCACTGCCCAAGAATGTGAGTGATAGAAATTGTGTAGCATGTCAATGCCACATGTGCACTTTTGTGCCAGGAAAATCAAGGTTTCACGCCCCACCTTGTGGACACTCGATACCTGCTGCACTGAACTGAAGAGGAGGCGCACTGAACCAAGTCGTGATGTTCGACTGCCTATCGCTCTAGTCTTCCATTTTCACAGGGCACCAACGAATGCTCTGTCTAGCGGAATTTCAGTTCGCGCGGTTTCAGAACTCAACACAAATGGAGAGACTATTCCCCCTAAGTGATAATGGGGACACGCCATTCTGGCCTTAATTCCGAGAGCGAACTTTTTTTCCCACAGCTGCTGTGCACTGCCCTCATTACATTGTGTGCCGTACATACAAACAGTGCCAGAGAAGCAAGCTCCTCTCACCCTCGCCTCAGTATCTATGCTCTGAAGCTTAAAAGTACTCACATGCATTTGCCTAGCAGATTCACCTTCGGTGCTCTTGGCTATCAGACATTGGGCCTGCTTCTGCGTCTCCCTGTATGAGGCAGCCCTCCTAGTGTGGGAAACCTAGCTCAGAATAGCTCCGTGAGGCTGATTCCTGGGAGCTTTCACCCGTAGTTCAAAACTGCCACCCTAGTGCCGTAATGCCTGGGTTGCCTCTTGTACATAACAGGAAATAAACACCCTTCATTGGTGCCACTGCTGGAGACACCTTGCCGGTGAGTCAGTGGCACAACACTTTGTCTGCTGCACAACACATTAACAAAGCACCTTGACTGCGCATTACATGTCACCAGGGGCGGCATTCTCGGGCAATCGCTTTCAGATATACTATCCCTTTCTCAAGATTTCCCGTGCTTCTGCAATGGGCGCGTTGGCATATATGGTCAAAGAGCATTTCTGTAGCTGTGCGAAGGTTGTTATCGTTGCACAGGGCCAGGAACGCTGTTAGCCATGTACTTTGATGTGTCCGATGCCAAGTCACGTGAAATCTCGCAAAAGGGATGGCATCCCTAAAAGTGATTGCCCGAGAATACCGGCCCAAAGAGACACGAAAAGCATGAGACAAGAGAGCAGGGCAGCAGCGTTCCAACCTGTGATTGAGGGGGACTGCTACTGGGTCGATGGTGTGGGCGGCTGATCCGCAGAAAACCTGGTGGCAATGGGCCAAGCAGGGGTGGCTTCCAGGCGCGAGCTTCCTCCTGGGTGCCTGAGGAAGGGGTCCTACACCAAAGGATTGGAATTTTTAAGAGAGAAACCACCACAAGCAACATGCATACACATAGAAACAGCAAGGAAAGCAATGTAGGCAGCTTAAACTATAGCACCACACATACGCGATGAAGTTATACGGATGAGGCGTGGCCCTACTTGCCTAGCGATGGGCAATACATCTCAGACATGGTCTCTTCAAGAAGCCACTACACCGGACCAACCACGTAACCAAACAGCTTATCTAATTGCGAGTTATGTAAGCAATCACCTGACCTTTATTGAAAGTGTGAAAAAAAAGTGCATATTTTGTTAGCTTTAGAAATGCAATGAAACTACATCACCTGATGTGTCCCATCAAATAAAATGGAACAGTGCCTGTTGAAAGCATGCACTAAGCCTTTTCTTTTTGTCCGGTGTAGCCTATGTCTCACTGCATTTTGTCTCATACTTTCACTCGCATTTGTCACGGTAAGTATTGCATTACGTCATTGACATCTATATGTGCCACATCTTTTGAGCAGTGTATGGGTGGCAGGATTATGGTCAGGTAGACATTTTCAGCATACAGACATTCAAGCTGTATCAGCGAGTTTTCCCACCCTTCGGATTTACTAGGGGTTTGTATGCTGGCTGTTCTTAGTGATGATTCATCACCGACGATGCCTGTGCATTGTCACTGATGCCCTGATCGTATGGCCGCTTTGGGGTTGTGTGGGAACACACACACACACCAGCACAAACACGTTGTTTGTTTGAGTGAGGTATATATGCAAGGTAATTTTCATTTTAGAATCATTGATAACTACGTTTCAAAGTAAAATTTGGGACTCCAATGCAGGTTGCATTACTGGCTGTTCTTTGATTAACATTTGATACCGAGCACGTCGCCGCGCACTGCTGTCGACCTTCACCATTGTTGCACAGAACCAGTCGTGCAAGTCCTCTTAACAGCATTGCTGTAAAATGCAACTTGCCACCGGTAGGAGCCAAACTCCCATCTGCCACATTATGTGCATTCATTTTCCTGTTTCCAAAAAAAAAAAAAGATTCTTGTTCAAAAATATACCTGGTTAATTGTTAACATGCATCTTATTGTCCTTCTAGTGCAATGTTATGTATGTTTGTTGGGGTCTTTTTCTTTTCTCTTAATGGCTGTATTTTTCTAATGTTGTATGTGTATACAGTGGAACCTCATTGATATGATTCTGCGTAATACGTTTTTCGGGATGATATGTTTTTTGTTTTTTTCCCCGGCGTTTTTTTTTTATGCGGTTGATACAATCGTGTTTTCCCCTGAAATTGGATGATACGACTGCAAACTCCAAAACTCGTAGCTTTATATTCAAGTGTACTAGATTAAATTACATTCCAACGACCCACGAACAACGTGTTAAGGGCCAGTGACACTAGCCGAAAAACGCGCGCTGCGTGCCGGTGGCGGCAAAATGCGCACCACAAAAGCTGCCGCGAAGCAGGTTTTTTGTACCATGGGAGGGATCGGTCCTGGACCGATTTAAATTGCCGCACGTCCCGGTGGGAAACTGGTGTCATGTGGATCTGCCTGACCGCTATTTTCGCACTTGAATAGTATTGTCCGCTTGCGTCAGGTTTCACTCGCTCTTGTTTTGGTTGGCTTTTCGAGTGAGATCTTCATGCGGTCACGTGGCAGGATGAAGCGCCTGCCCTCGTCCGCCAGTCGTATTGCTCGTTATGTCACGCTGCTCTACGGTGTTCCTTTGTTTCGGAATTCTTGGCTTCCTGTTGGCGTGGACTCTGTAGCTATGTCAAGGAAACACAAGGCACAGACTTTGTAAAAAAAGAAAAAACTGAGCAGTTGAGAAAAAATGCGCAGTTGAGTGAGGAAACAGCGGCTTCGTTTTTTATCTTTCAAAAGAACTTGTTTACGGACTTTGAAAAAAGAAAAAAGAAAGTTCAGTTAAAAGTAACGAACTATTTTAAAGTTACATAACGCGCGTGTTATGCCGAGCAGTTTCACTCGACGCCACAGAAAGCTTTACTAGAGAGTTTGTCACCAAGTAAGCCTGTTTTATTACGTTTTGGGGCTTGCTTTGGATGATACATTTTATTTTCTGGTTCCCGTGAAGATCGTATCAACGAGCTTCCACTGTAGTACTATATTTTGTTGTATAAAATGTTCTCTTTAAGTTATGTATAATGTCTTCAAGCAACTGACTGCTGCATGTTAAAATTTAACAATACTTATATTCTTTGTTAGAGTGTCCCCCTGACAGCTTTTAACTTTGGGACACCCTATCATGCTACGAATTTTGTACTTGCTCAAATGTACACCATTCCTGTAATAAAATATGAAAAGTGTGTGCTTTGCCGTTAAGCTAACACAGTGGCCGTCCTCCCATCAACTTTCTTAGGTAATTGCGTACGTGTACGCAGAGAGAGACACTCCCTAACTTCAGCGAGGCAATGCCACACCGGTGAGATGGGAACTGCAAAGGTTACTTTTAGTACTCCGTAAGGTATTTCGAATAAATAAATAGATAAGTAAAGAAATCAATAAAATGAATGAATGATTGAATGAATGAATAACCTACTGGACAACACTTTCTTCCAAAGAAGAAGCTACTGTTGCCGTGTGGCAGCTCTTCCTCTCCTCCTTGTCACCTGGCGTGCAGGCTATGAACTGAGGAGGTTGCCCTTGGAACAAATTGTTTTGGTCAGCATGTTCCATATGTTCCATGACTCCAGTAAAAGCAGTTTTTTGGTGGCTGGTCTCTGTTTGCTGGATTTAGGTTTATGGAAAGCAAGCAATTTTGTGGGCTGAATATCTTGAATGTTGAGCAATGGAACTGCATACTCAAACAACAACAAAGCATTATTTTTTGCCTCCTTTTCTGGTGCCCTCTCATCATTGAAAATGCCCTTGCAATGTATGACTGGCTTGTTCGTATGCTAGCTATTCGTGGGTGAAAACGACTGTTAAGTATCTTGGTCACTTGAGGCATCACAGACATCGTGAAGTGGAAGGGCCACCAACAAAGGAAGAGGTAGCGTGTTGAATTGGACTGGTTGGTATGCAACTCAACTTGATGGCAACAGCGCAAAAGACAATGTATTAATGACAGACTTTGAGAACATGCATACTCGCTAAAAGATTCGGTCAGCCATCCTGCTGAATGCTGCAAGATTTGCAACATTACACCAACGCTTTCAGAGTGCACAGTTTCAGGCAGATACCTTGAACAACACGAACACAAAATTGTTGAAACCTTTGCCGTCGATAAAAGCAGTGAAAACTGTGTCAGCATGCCTCCACTATCGCTAAAGCACAACGAAATCACAAACCGATCCAGCACATGACATCGCCCTGTTAACGGTGATATTGTACGTACTTGTTTGTTTGTGTCCCTTCAAGCTAATCATACTTCCAGTATACGGTGTGCTTTCTTTTTGGAGACCATACAGAATTTTTAAGGATCACCTGTGGCAGTTAGCCAATCGTGGTCCGTGAGCTTGATTACTCGAAGCGGCGAACATTACTCGCACAGAAAATCAAAATGTATAATAGACTAATTAACAAAAATTTACTAATAAACTTTTTGAATAATTATTACATTGTACGAATTGTAGCCGATGAACTTGCAAGCATATCTACCCGAAACAACTTCTAAGCATCACACGGGTTTCGAGATGGGTGCCGTGAACTCGTAGTAAAAATGCACAATTGTTGCACTTACTTTTTTAACAAACTACTGTTTTATGAGCTGAAGCACAAAAGTAACTGGAACGCCCATGTATTTTGTCACACATTATTGGGAACGAGTATTTTGAAACTGGTGTCATCCTGGAAACTCGTTCCAAGTACGAACTCATCCTGCAAACTGTGCCTTGCGAACTCATCGGCTACAATTTGTAAATTGCAATACGTGCCATACGGTAATTAATTTAAAAAGTTAGTTAGTAAAGTTTTCTTCATCTGTCAATTATGCATTTCGATTTCCTGCACAAATAATGTCCACCTCTTTCAGTAATCCAGCTCAGTGACTAGAATTATGCTATTTACCAAAGGCGATTTAAAAATATTCTGGATGGTCTAAAAAGAGAACACCTGCTGTACTTACTGACGACTATAAAAATTGGTTGTTAGTCAGTGCAATGTTCGTCTCCTCTCATCATCATCCTGTCATTGGTGCTGTTACCATCAAGTTAAAGAACGGAAGACTTACCCCTGATTGGCCTGTGCTGCTGTGGGTGCGCACGTGGCCTGTTGGTAGGAAGGGGGAGGTGTGGGCGCTGCCGGAGGCGGGGAGTAGTGCGGGGGTGCCTCGGCGTTTTCTGTGGCTTCCAGCTCGGTGCGCAGCCGCTCGTTGTCGTTGTCCGTGGCCATGGCGAGCAGCTGGTCAATGCTGGCATCCACGGCGCCGCCGTTGGCACGAAGCACCGCTTCGATGACCACCGCCTCCATCTCGGGAAACATGCTCCGGAAGTCACGCATTGCCTGCAGTCAACAGCCGATGTACAGCAGAGTGTCAGCATGCACAAAAAAACAAAAAATATCTGACAGCTTGGGCCCACATTTAGTGACAATCCTTTTCTCGGTTCATACTTTTTGCTTTTTGTCACTGACTTGTGGGCTGCCATGCTGCTGCTGTCACTTATAGATTAACCGCACAGTGCATGGATGGTAAGGGCTGAGGAGAATAGTGGGAAAAGAATAATATAAAAAACAAACAAATCTGTGCAAACAGTTGGCAGGCTTTGTGACGCTCTGTGACATATCAAGGTTTTTTAAATATTGTTTTGTAGCTCTTGCTATGTTTTCATAATAGGGTATGCTTTTCACTTATGTGCAAGGAGCTATACAAGCACTAGTTGTAAGTCAACATAATTTAGTTACAGGAAGTTAGTCAGTCAAGATGAAATAAAAGAAGAGTTTGCACTGGAAGCAAGATTTGCATGCCAACAAATTGTGCCGAAGTGTGCACACTCATTTTTAGCCTATGTCACACTGTTTGACGATACAGGCAAAAACATGGTAGTCAAAATCTAAAGCATCACTTGAAATTGCTGTTGTTGTTTATTCTTTATTATTATTTTATTATTTATTTTATTTGTTGTTTATTATTTATTATGAATAATATTTATATTTTTATGGCATGCTGTGGTATACTAAAAAGCTAGAGCATTACACTACATGGTTATTCTGAGAAAAAAAAAGAACACTTATTTTGCTTGAAATTTAAAGCCAAGTGCAAATGATTTATTATTCAGGAGCTTTTTGAAAACTATTCGAAAGTTAATACAAAACTATGCAGTTTGCATTTGATTTTAATATGTTTTTATGACTTTTCGATTGATATTTGATGTGCCATCAAGAATAAGCATTTGCACTTCCCTAAAAAAAACAAAGCCACAATTTATGAAAGACTGCATCACCTCTCATTTTTAGTGAACACATATTGCTGTTACAATACAGAAGTAAATTTCGAATAATGCCTTGTCACTTGGGCATGTTGCAGGAAGATTCATTAAAAGCGGTAGCTTCACAAACCTTAGTGATGTCTTCAGTGATGAGAAAGGTTTTGTGGGTCTCTCCTCGGCATTATTTTTAAAAAGAGCCAAGCACTCTAGGAACCTACCTGTCTGAATTCTAGCTGTGTGACGGGTGGGCGGCGTGGTGGGCTACGGTTGGGGGCCGACAGGCGCTCCTCGGGCGCCACTTCAGCTGGGCTTGTCATCGCTGCACCTGCATGCACGGGTCTCTACTGTTGAACACACACCACCGTCTACTGCTGGCTTGATTGGTTGTTGGAGTTAAATGTCTCAAAACAACACCACAGGCTACAGGGGATACTGTTGTGTGGAACACTGGATTAATTTTTGCCACCTGGGGTTTTTTATAACGTGCACCAAAAGCACAGTACGCAAGTGTTTTTGCATTTTGCCCTCACCAGACTGTGGCCTCTCTTGCAAGGAGACCACATATGTGCAGGACTATGCCATACCCACTGAGCCACCGCTGTAAGCAGCTGCCGCCTTCAGGAGCAACACAAGCACCAGGAGAGTATATGCATGCTTACTTCACTGGTAAAACAACGTAATGGATGTAATGCCCTGCAGCTTATGATATAAAACGCAGGAGTGCATGGCTCTAGGTACAGTATGCGCAGCACCATTGCTAAGAGTGGCTTTTCTGAAAGCAGTGACAGTCCTTCTCACGCTTTGTTTCCAAGACTTGTAGTATCTGAAATCACTAATGTGGAATAGACGACATTTGTTGTTCTGCTCCATGTAGGAAGTCTGCCACACTTGAAGTGAAATGCATGTGCAGCCTAGATGCCATGCATTGTTTAGGCAAAATGTGTTCCGGTAAAAAAATTATTCGCGCAACTGCACAACCTTGGTATACTACAACTTTGGTTAAATTACACAGTCATCCTGCACTGCTGCCACGTCTATACTGTTCCATGTCATTCATTAAGCAATTTTAGTGAGCAGAAAATTATCAAAAGCCAAGGAAAACTAAATACAGTGCAGACTTTTGGAGGAGTGTTAGGTGCAACAGAATCAGTTTCAATGTGCCAGCATCACGTGGACATGCAGCTTGCTGACACTATGTGCAGGGTATGGGCACAGAAAAATGCAGCGTTCTGTATAACCAACAAGGAAGTAAGTATCAGAATTAGACAAATTGTGCCCTTGTTTAAACTTCGTGCTTGCTAATACACGCCCTCCGCACTAGTTCCATTAGCTAAATTCTATACAAGAAAAGACCTCCTTTAAATAAAAAAAATGGTGAATAGCATGTCGAGCAAAAAGGAATCCTCCAATCATTTTGCTTAGTTACCACGATAGCAGCGTTCAAGACTGCAAACTATTTGATACACTGAAGAAGTTTGTTGAAAGATGAAGATCAACATGAACCACAATAGATTTAGTAACAATAATGCTCCCACTCCCCAATGAGAGTTGACAGGAGTCCATCATACTCTCTATTTCACTGAGCATGCTTGTTTCATTGGAAGCACTGATGCGCTTTCAGGGTACCCCAATTTGGTACATGCCTGGGGCACTGACCACCTTTTTTCCCACAACTGCAATGTGTGCCCAGATGTAGTTAACTAAAATAATAAGCAGTTTTAATTATGTAATTTACCTGTGATTATCCCAATTACTGATGTCTGCCACTACTAGTAATATATTGCTAAAGAAGGACATGTATTTCCACTGCATGGTCTTTGCTAATTTTAGATTGATTGCAATTAAAGTGCAAGGCGTATATGGCGAACAGTGCCTGTGGGAGTAGTTATCTAGTGGCAGGACTACAAGCTCACACCTGTGGAGAATCCCCATGTGTGAGCATGTGTGGACATGCCAGCTTAAGTGGCTGGCTCATTTTGTGAACATTGGCAGCAACGATCAGAAAGGCCATGACTTGTTTTGTGAAAACACAGAACGGACAGAACAGCAATCTAACGTGCCATATATCTACAGCTGTGGGCTCACAGCAATGTGGGCTATGCCTGCAATGTCTTTGTTTTCGCAGGACTACACAGCCCAAAACAAAAAGAAACGAAACATTCAAACATTCAATATGATCCAGTGAAAATGCACTCCGAGAGTGTCAGCTATTTTTATGCACTGAAAGCACCAGGACAACAAGTGGCAATACATTTCTTGTGATGACAGCTGTTAAAGGTTGGTTCATCGAGATTTCCTGGCATCCCTCAAAGGTATTGTGTTTCCTTGGCAGTAGAAGTCACTGGAACAAAAAGCTTTATTTATTCCTAATCAGGATCCAATTATGTGTTCGTGACATCTGAAACTCCTCCTATCAATGTTCTCGCCCCATCCATCACTCTTGTGATTTCGGTATTGCGTCATCCTCATTGTTGTCATCAATGTTATGCTGCTGCAATCATCACATTATCAAGACGGCTACTGCACTGTTTTTGTTGGCACCTGAGGCTTTTCTCTGAAACGCCCACAACTGCACGAAATGATGAAAATTGTGCCAACTTCTCATAAATGCAGCGTATAGGCAGCCATGTTTCTAACAAACATTCAAGCAGTACATAAAAAAGAAAAAAAGAAGAATATACCCAATGCCACTAACGTTGACAGGCACCGGTACCTAGTGTTGTCATCGGTACCTATTATGACATCTCTTTCCTCATGACGGGTTTACTCACCATCAGATATATTGGTATGCAAATTAAGATGACAGCTATACTCATAAAAGATAGAGAAAAGGTTAAAACAAATTAATGCTGAGTGAGTTGCTAATGGTATTGATCTGAAAGGTTGTAGGTAGAAGACAATTACAAGAAAACTAAAGGACAACACAAAATTATTTGTAGCCAGGTGACGTCGAGTTCACTCGCGTCTATTGTGGACCGAATAAAGTTGTTTCACTCACTCACTCACTCACTCACTGACTCTCTATATATTAAGTGCATATCCTCATGCCACTATCATTTAACAGTGAAATAGCATTGCATTAGGCTGACAGTCTGATTAACTTAAAACAAAGTAGAACATTTTCATTTTGTTTGAAAGTGATGGGACCGACCTCATTCACTTGCTTTAAACATTACAGAGTCACAATAAGCACTCATTCAGTTTAAGAGTTGCTTTTACATTAACAACTGATCAAACACAGGATCACATTTCAATTTCCAATGTTATTTGTGTTATTTTATGACTATTTAGCCAACAACTTTCCTGTTTTCCTGGTAATACCTAGTAAGTACAACATGCTAGCTGTGTTTTAGTTGCTTGTTCGTTATTAATCACATATCGCTATACTTACAAGCAATGCCCACAAGGCATCGTTGGAGTGGTACTGTTGTCAGGCATGATACATATGTACGAATGACCACGTTAATTGTAAAAATTAGACAAAGACTGACAAGTGCCAATGAGTTTACATTAATTATAAGCAGTTAATAGTTGCATTATGCTAGCAAAGGTACAGTACATAATCATGAAGGACGAGTTTTCCAGACCCTAACATTATAGTGTTGATCAGAAACTAATCATTAGTCCATTAAATTGTTATTCTGATCACAACTTCATGATTGCAATAAGCACTACTTTACTTTCATTGCTTTTGCTCTTAATGCTTTCCACCTACACACTAAATCTACAATGTTCTGGCACTGTTCAATGCAGAAAATGTTTCCTTCTTGGGAAACTCTTGGTAAATATCTGAGTGGAAAGAGAATCTTGACCTGAGTGCAAGGAAATTAAAAAATTGTGGAGGAAATAAGGGATACCACTCTAGCGTATAATTTACTTAAGTATCAAGGTCAGCCTTTTGCTTATCACTCCATGCAATTCAGAGCAGAAACATCCATCGTGATTTGGTGACATTGTATAGCAATGTGCAATTAATGTACATTCTAACCTGACCGATGTTAACAATTCGAAACATGTGGTATCTAAAGCAAGTAAGACGTACACTGATCGATGGTGACATGACTTATATGCTGTTCGCCAGTTGCTTGTCTTTATTTACCTGACACACACACACACACACACACACACACACACACACACACACACACACACACACACACACACACACACACACACACACATATATATATATATATATATATATAGACAAAGGTGTATATCAGGTATCCATGCAATTGTAGAGGTTACTCTTCGTATATACACATGAATATTGCACTGCAACAAATTTTGCCACAACAAACTCAAGGTCTAGGTGTTTTGAGTGCAGCAATATTTATTGTTGTGCGCACACTGGCGCGTATTGCTAACGCGTGACGCTCGATCTGATTCGATCACCAGCGTACTTATTTTTGACGGCTCGAAAACCACACGACTGCTCTGGTGACCCGTATTATTTCGACAGTAGACGACCTAATTCTGCTTCTACGACGCCAATTAGTTTGCAGCTACTACGCAGTTTACCTGCATCATGGACCAAAGCTTTCCAACACAAGACAGCTTGCACGGATACAAAAATAAATAGTAGGTTTTACTTCAGTTAATGTCCGCAGCTGCCGCATTCTACGCAGGGCAACTGGTAGTTTCCTCATCGAAAGCCGGCAGGTCAATGTGCTGTCGCGATTAGCTATGACACGCTGCAACTGTAGCCGTGGAACCGCTGCTACTGTGAAAGCGAAAGTAATTACACGCGCGCGCTGATAACTTCGCTCCGAGTGATTTATTACGAACATCAACGGTCCGCCTTCGCCGCTGCGCTGCGTCAGAGAGCAGCACATTTCCCCTTCGCTCGTGCGCACGCAGAGAAGACGCCCACGCACACGGGACAGTATTGCGCGGGGCGAAAACACTACGCCGCGCGGCTCACATGCTCGCAGCATATATCGCTCGTCCCACATCGGCGTGCGCGACGATCAGCGCTGACGATGCCGTCAGTGCCCCCACTAACATGAGATGTGTAGGGGAAGGGAGAGAGTCCGCGACGATGCAACGTCACGGCGGAAAGAAAGCAAAATCTCACCGTTGCCGCGATCTTGCGGACGTGAATTGATCCTCACGGCCTGACCGCCGCCACTTCTACATGCGGGCCCGCAGTCGCAGGGACGGCCACAAGTGGCACTTTAGGACGGCGTAGATTAAATTAGGCCGCTACTCAGCCGGTCGACACTCGCCACTGTGCTCTTGGAAACCGCTGATCTAGAGCAGGATACGGAGGATCAGCGTTAATGCAGCGAAACCAACGTTAAGGGGCTGCCGGCCGACTTCATGCAACAGCCCTTGCGGTTGCTCGCTCCTTTGGCTCCTTTGCTTCTAGAATGCTTCGCCTTGCGCCAGCAGGTGGCGACTCGTACATAAGCTGGCGCACATGTATTTCGCAATAACGCTTTTTTGCAGATTCGTACAGATATCTTGAAGTAAAATTTAAAATACAAATATAATATAGAAATTTTCAGTAATTATTCTCAGCGGACGTTTTCATGAAACAGTCGTGCGTTTCGTCTGCTGCAGTTTCAAGCGATGTCAGTCGCTGCTCAAGCTGGAAGAATTTTCTCAGCTAACGTAATCACTATTTGAGCCTTCACGGTACCGTAGACACAAGAAACTGTAAGTGTGCGCCGAGAAGAACATTTATATCGTTTTTTCCTTCTTCCTATCGGCGAATCGGGATGCTCACTATCTCGTTAGACCGCAGGAACAGCCGGCACTGACAGTTGTCATAATCATGTGCCATGTAGTCTGTTGTGTAAATATTTGCCCATCCAACCAGTATTATTCTGCAGCTTACAGAAGAGCAAGAAAGTCAATGGGGAGCAATGAAGAAAGAATTAAATGAATGTAACGGAAATCCAAACATCTCACAAGGAGTTAATTCAGGCAGCTTCTAAGGGGAGGGGTGGGGGGACCGGTGCTCATCAAAAATAGGCAGAAAGCAGGCGGGGGGGGGGGGGGGGGGGAGCTTGCTGCACGCTTAGTACTGTGCGCTTAGTACTGTTCCCTTACTACTATGAGCACTAAAGTGCCGGCATTCTCAGGGAGTCCCGGGCCCCCAGAGCAACCCCTCTGAATATGCCAGTGCATCCCACCGCATCGCTCTGATTCACGTATTTTCTGTGATGCGGGGAAAACTCCGACTTTAGGAAACTGGAAAACCAAAATTCTCTTACAATCATTTGACCCTCTTACAAAGTGCTTCCAATAGGATTAACATGTTGGCAAGGAATGAACTCTCGTTAAATATATTTATCATAACGCACCCTCCCCCCTAAACATGTTAGTGCATTGAATGCGAAAGCATTCTAACTTTTCCGCGCGATACTTTTCACTTGGTCATGTGCTCAAAGTCAATTTTGGGAGTGGGCCAGGTCGGTTTTGAACGTGGGTCAACTCAATTTTCGAATTGGGCAAAGTCAATTTTTTGGGGTGTGGGCCACGGCGTTCGTCTGGCGCTGTGGCTGTTCACCGTGGGATTTCGCACTGCGAGCCGCAGCAGGTCCAGCACCGGGAACGTGACGTCATCATTTGGTCACCTGGGTTTTGGTACCATCGGATGTTAACGCCACACGCTCACCGAATTTTCCGCCTTCTTGGGGCACATAATGCTTTCGCATTAAAAAAAAATGTTGACATGAAGTGGATGATTAGAAAGGGGGCAGTAACAGCATGAAGACAGCCTCGTACTTGGAGCCGTTCCAGTAAACGATCCAACTTCAGGAGCAAGGTTAGACTCGTAGCTTTAGTGTTACACCTTCGCAAGTAAATGAAAAAAATAATATTAAGAATATAATGACCATCAAGTTCACTCATAGTATTTTCATGTACAAAGAACACGATGAGATGAAGGATGTCACTTCGGAAATATGATGCCAAGGCCCTAACCAAGCTCCTTTATTTCATACGAATCACGCACTCAAATAACCGAGTGTCTGGTACATATATTATTTGTCCCAGCATTCCTGTGTGCTTCTATTTGTTTTAATGACTATTCGATAACTGGCTATTGATAACGAACTCTTTCACGTTAAACATGCCGTTTACCGGGTACATTGCTAAATCTTGTTTTTGCTGTTTCGGTGTATCTGCCTTGTAACGGCTACCTGGGCCTCTGTCAAGCTGTCTACACAGCTTTTAGCCCAGGTAGCCATCCAGTACTATCTGGTGAATAAACTGAATGAATGAATGAATATGAATTAAATATAGGCTTTGTCGCCGCACGTCGTTTCGAGACGCAGTCGCTCAGTATGGCGCAGTATAGCTGATTTATTATAGTGCAGCTTATTATTGCGATGACAATTACACAGCTGTCGTGTTGGCTTCGCCGTCGCCGTCTTCTTCTTTCTGGGGGTTTACGTGTCAAAAATAGTTGTGATTATGAGGCATGGCATAGTGGATTAATTTTGACCACCTGGAGTTCTTTAACGTGCACTACAACGCAAGCACACGGGCGTTTTTGCATTTGGCCGCCGCGGTCGGGATTCGATCCCGTGACCTCGTGCTCAGCAGCGCAACGCCTTAGCTAACTGAGCCACCACGCCGTCGCCGTGAGATGCCGTATAAAGTCAGATCGCGCCTCGCACGCCGTTTGCTGCGGGTGCGAGGGGAAGTGTGCAAGGGTGAGCCGAGAAGAATGGTGGCTTGATGCGCGCCGTCCGCCCACGTGCCTAATGTTGAAGGTCACGTGATCAAACGCGCGCTAGGGGGAGGGGGGTAGGTGAGCACGCGTCTCCTCTACCCCGGCCGTGGGTGCGCATGGCTGTACGCGCGATTGAGCGTATACGTGGGCCCCGCGCCGTATCTTGGAGGTAATTTGCGGAATGAGCAATGTTAGGGCGAGCCGAGATGGCTGGCCGCTTCATGCGCGTTGTCTTCCCTAGCGCCTAAGGTTGGAGGTCGCATAATCTCAAGTGTCGAACACACGTTGAAGCGAGAGGCAGTCTGAAGCGATCGCTCCCCGAGGCCGACGTTCTTCATCACGCCAGTGTTGTAACAGCGAGTGTTCGCGGTCATCAAGTGAGATAAGTTCATGCTTGCCTGTGCGCACGTATACCGTGCTTGTTAATTCATTTATTAAGCGACTTCTTGCTTCTTGCCGATTAAACTAAGAACGTTATTCGAACGATTAAACTAAGAACTAAGAACTTTGTTATTGTTATCAATGCTGCTTCTTACGGGCAAAACTTCGACTTTTTTAATGGCTTCTCAACTTTTGCTTAGCCCTCGGATGTAGCCTCAATAGCCGGAAGCATATGGACAATAAGGCTCAAAAAGAAACAAAACATTTTTAGGCTCTTGACTTTCGCATGATGCACATGTGAACTTCCAACAAGTGATGTAATCAAGTCCATGAATAGCTTTGCATCGTTTTGCTGCGACTTGCGCCCCATTGCTAGGCGGTCGCACGGAAATTTTCCCGCTGACGTATACCATTATAACAACAAACATACAGAGATAGAGAAATTCGTCGGCCCTTCCACTCCGTGAAGATGATTAACCAGCGAAACTGAAACGTGCGGCCCCCGTGTTTATCACTGGGTTAATCCCGAGGGTTCATTAAAGTATTTCTCAATTATGAGGTTACACACACGTTCGGCAGTGACTGAGAGAACGACCTCACTGACGGTATGCCCGCAGTCCGCCGTTGTCG
The DNA here is from genome assembly GCF_013339745.2 of Dermacentor silvarum. Taxonomy (NCBI): domain Eukaryota; kingdom Metazoa; phylum Arthropoda; class Arachnida; order Ixodida; family Ixodidae; genus Dermacentor; species Dermacentor silvarum. The sequence continues at coordinate 7,599,175 of NC_051156.1, read as the reverse complement.
CTTGCGTTCGATGTCTCGAGTTTGCTCGGCTGCGTGGTTAGCAGCATTCGCCCGCCATTGCCGCTTGCGATTCTTCGAAACTAAATTGCTTCAAAATTAAATCTGTCCGTTACGTTAGACAATGAATGGCTCATACCCTCTTAAGCAATCGCTCATACCAACCGTAAACGCGGCCTCCCCATTACGACGACAGAAAAGAAGTGAAATTCTACGCTGGAATGATGAGCGGCAACGCAGCCAGCTGTGGAAGATGACGACGACGAACCGGGGAGCAGTGGCACGAGCGCGTGCCGAGCACGAGCACGAGCCAGCTGCGGAAGAAGACGACGACGCTCGAGCCAGTTATGATCGTGGCTTTCACTTTTCAAAAACACCGCTGAGGGTGCCTCCAACAAAGGGCCTCAAAGCGTCCCTGATACAGTGTTTTGCCCCTTCAATCAGCGCCGCCAAAATACAGTGCCTACCACTGTATAACCATGACCGAAATTCCAGCTGAGTGTCTTCAAAGTCACCGGCTTCCTCCTCGTCCTCAGCGGTCTATTTGAGGCTCGTGGCCGGCTGCTCGGTCAGGCAGTCATTGTCCATTCCAATCTAAATGTACGTGACGCTGGTCTAGCCTTTGTCGAACCGTAGGTAGTCTTCGTGAACTGATGCATATGCCGCTCTCAGAAATGTGACAACGTTGATTAGCAGAGGACAAGCAGTCGGAACGCAGTATTCGCGACGGTAAGCTCTGAAACTTCCACTTTTGGCTGTGGGTCTGCAATATTATGGTGAGTTGTTTGAACCACTGTTATCTGACCACCCCTCCTCTGCACAGACTGAAGACTCAGAGAGAAACCAAAACATCCTCTACGAGCGTTCCAAATTTTCACTCTGCCCGAATGAGCCGATCGGCTCGGATTCAGTCCGCAGCATCCTCGCGCTTCCGTGTAGTGCGCGCGGCATGGGGTGACTTGGCAACATGCGCTGCAGTCGGCCAGGAGCGAGCGACAATGGAGCGGCCTCGACAAACAACAACCCACGGCAGGAGGTGTTCGCGAAGACGCGGCGTTCGCGCAGCCGACGCACACCTCGCGACGGGGGGCGCCGTGAGCTGTCACGGTTGCGTGACCTTTTCAGCAGGCGTCCACGGTCAAGGTGCTTCGCACTGACTTGTACTACCTATTCTAAGTATTCTACTCAAAAGACTGCATGTTCTTGCAAGTATTTTGTACTATTGTATCTTGATGAGTTTTTGTCATCGCACACTTTCTTCAGGTACTTTTCGAGATATATGCTTCAATACCTCCTTTAGTGCGGGCAGCGATATCTTCAGAAAGAAAAGGGACAGGGTGGCCTAACGCAAATATTGGAAAGCAGCTCCTTTCTTGAGTAGCACTTGTTTGCGTAGTTGGCGCAGCTTCATCTTGGTCGAAATGGCACAAAACAAGACAAATAACGTAGACGGCAGGATACATATGCCTTCTTCCTGAGGACAGATCCTTTCTGAGGGCGAACGAAAAGATTTGGCCACTCGACCTTTTGCTTTGTTTGAAGAAAATAAAGCACGTCAGTGATGCAGAACATTCTATTTGTGCAATGTCTTGTATTTCAAAAGTATCTTGAAAGTAACCAAATGTATACTGATCCTGGATGAAGATATGTACGAAATACGAAGAGGAAGAGCGGAACGAAGACATGGAGGAACCGTAATGGCAGCTGATTGGTAGAATTAAAGTCTTGAAGGCTTTTATCGATGTGTGGGAACTTTATACAAAAATATAGTTTTCTTAGTATTTTCTTTTTTGCTCTCCTCAGATAACTTTTGAAATTACTGTATCGAACTTTCCACTGAGTAAATCTTTGCTTGGTAATTAGTATTATATCTTAGATACTTTATATCATGTACACGTCTTGTCTCGCGTAATCACCGCAAATACCGATCCCTTGCTTTTAAGTTCACCTCTACAGCGAAGCGCTGACCGAAGCGATGGATGCTTCGGCCTGGAATATTTAACGCGTATTGGGTGCACGTTAAAGAACCCCAGGTGGTCATAATGTATAGCGAATATTCGTTGCTAACGACGTCTGATTACGCGGATCCGCGATTGGGCCGACGTGTTAATTCTGTCTTGTTTAAACAGCGCTCCACCAAATATGTAGCCCGGTCTCATACCCTACTGCAGTGTCAATTCTAACGTGTTGGCGTCCACCTCTGTGGCTCTGCGTGGTAGAGCCACGTGTTACACGTACCGCATTATTAAGGCGAAAGCATTATATGCTCCACGAAACGAGAGATCCGGCGACCGTCCGGCGTTAACAACTGATGGTACCAAAACCCACGTGACCAATTGACGACGTCACGTTCCCGGCACTGGACCTGCTGCGGCTCAGACTGCAATATCCCACGGTGAAGTAAAGTGAATCAAAGTGATTTAAAGTGCATTAAGGTGCATTAAAACAGATTAAGGTGGATTAAGGTAGAGTTTTGATTTAAGGTGATAACTTATAGACAAGCCATATAGTGCTTTCGCACTCAAATCACGTAAGAATACATAAGTGACTGTCATTTTTTTATATTGTTGGCGGGAAGAAAATAGGAAATGTTTGAAGGAAAGTTTTGGTCCACACAGCACAGACAAAAAAAAAAAGAACTCTATATTTCTTTCACCAGGACGAAAAATAAAGCATTGAATTGCCCGAGGGCGCGCGATCAGATCCCGGCCATGGCGGCCGCATTTCAATGGGGGTGAAATTCAAAAACTTTCGTGAACCGTGCATTCGGTGCACGTTAAAGAACCTCAGGTGGTCATAATTAATCTCGAGACCCCCACTACGGCGTGCCTCATAATCAGATGGTGATTTTGACACGTAAAATCACAGAATTGAAAAACAAAAGCATTGAATTGAATATGTCGGCCGTGTGGCGCTCGTACAGGACAAAGGTACACTTCCTACGCGGTTCGTAAAATGCGCTTGTAGCTCCGGAAACGCCTGTATAAGTAATGTTGTACAAAGACGGTATAGTCAAAACCTGCACAGTTAAAAATATTGGAACTCGTCATTCATAACATGGCCTTCGTTCTTGGCAAATGTAAAAAAAAAAAAAAAAAAAAAAAAAAAGAATGCAGATCCAAGGCAGATTTTGGAATCTATGTCTTTCGTGAAGAGGCATGAAATGCTGCAAATTCACCTCGAAGAGCTAGATGGCGTTGGCACTATACGTGTGATTGTGGCCTAAGGGTTAGGGAATTTGGCATAGAAAGGTATGCTTTATCAAAGGAATTGCACTCCTGACGCATATTTGTTGCATTGAAGACAATATAGTTCACAGGCGATGTCTGCGCTACAACACGGTAGGGTCCTTGATATTTTGATACAAGCTTGGATGAGAGGCCAGCAGGAACGGCAGGAACCCAAAGCCACACAAGGGAGTCCGGAAGAAAGTGACAATGCGTGTGATCATCGTCACGTCGAGATTTTTGTTGCCATTGGTCGACGGCTGTAAATGAACGGGCGAGTTGACGGCATTCCTCGGCGCGGCGGGCAACTTCAGAGATGGGTGTACATCCGGATGAATCGGGTCTGTACGGAAGAATGGTGTCGAGGGTAGTCGAAGGTTCGCGGCCGTACAAGAGGAAGAATGGGGAAAAGTTTGTGGTCGCCTGTGGTGCAGTGTTGTAGGCGAACGTGATGAATGGCAGAATGAGGTCCCAATCAGTGTGATCAGAGGCGACGTATTTGGAGAGCATGTCACCAAGGGTGCGGTTAAATCTTTCCGTCAGACCGTTAGTTTGAGGATGGTAGGCGGTGGTGGTGCGATGAACGATGCGACATTCAGTGAGGAGCGCGTTTACGACTTCGGAGAGGAACACACGTCCTCTGTCGCTCAAAAGTTCGCGAGGTGCACCGTGACGGAGAATAAAGTTTTTCAGTAGAAAGGATGCGATATCACGAGCTGTGGCAGCAGGCAGAGCGGCTGTTTCTGCGTATCGCGTCAAGTGGTCGATGGCGACGACTATCCAGCGGTTTCCGGAAGCCGTGCTCGGAAGGGGTCCATACAGGTCAATCCCAATGCGATCAAAGGGCCTGGCAGGACACGGGATTGGCTGTAGTGGACCAGAGACATGCTGAGAAGGAACCTTGCGGCGTTGGCACTGAGGGCACGACCGAATGTACTTGCACACAAAGGTGTACATGCCACGCCAATAAAACCTGGAGCGAAGCCGGGTGTACGTCTTGAAGACACCCGCGTGTGCACACTGCGGGTCAGTGTGGAAGGCAGAACATATTTCGCCACGAAGATGTCACGGTATGACGAGCAACCACTTGCGGACGTCGGAGACGTAATTCCGGCGATAGAGAAGTCCATCCCGCATTTCGAAGTGCGAAGCTTGACGGCGCAAAGCTCGAGAAGGTGGAGGAACAGTCGACGGGTTAGAAAGGAAGCGGATAAGAGCACTAATCCAGGCATCCTTGCGTTGCTCCGAAGCCATGTCGCAGCCTACTGGGAACGAAAGTACGTGGTCAACGGCAGAGAGGCAGGCATCGCTTACGGTTGACACGGGCGAACGGGAAAGCGCGTCGGCGTCGGTGTGGCGGCGGCCAGACCTGTAGACAACGCGCACGTCGAAATCTTGCAACCGCAAAGCCCAGTGAGCTAATCGACCTGAGGGGTCCTTCAATGTGGACAGCCAACAAAGTGCATGGTGGTCTGTAATTACGTCAAAGGGGCGGCCATAGAGGTAGGGTCGAAATTTACCAAGTGCCCAGATTATTGCCAAACATTCTTTCTCCGTAACGGAATAATTTGTCTCTGCTTTGGTGAGGGTGCGGCTTGCGTATGCAACGACGTACTCGTCGAACCCAGATTTGCGCTGCCCGAGCACAGCGCCGAGCCCAACACCGCTGGCGTCAGTGTGTACTTCGATCGGAGCACTCGGGTCGAAGTGACGCAGTATAGGTGGCGATGTTAATAGACGACGCAACTCTTGGAAGGCATTCGTCTTCACTACAATCACCCCCCATCGGAAAAGGAGCCATCCTGGCGACTCATGGTGAACATAGGATCAAGGGGTCGTAATACGGCTTCAGGCGTTGTACGTGGACGGTTTCGCGACCACGACAGCGTTGGTCCGTAGGTGGCGTGACAGGCTCGACAATATAGTTCACAGGCGATGTGGCTGCAGCGCCGGGCATTCGTGTTCACTACACACTGAAGATATTTCGGTATCATTCGTTTTATTACGTAATAATACCGTAGAAACCAAGGCCAGCAGCCTGGATATTGGTAGTAAAGATGGTCTGTCCGGCATGTCAGCTATTAGAGAAGACAACACCCAGCCCGCAGCCACGCTCAGGAAAATCCAGGAGTGTTCGCAAAGAAAGCTTCGCTTTAAAATTGCTAACCCCTTGGCTCATGCAACCTCGCTTCATATAACGCCCCGTCGCTAAAAATGAAAGTTTGACGCCCGTTCTCTCTACTAATGATCGACATATTGAGTGTACTTATTTGCCCTTTTCTCGGGCCCCTGCTAACAACGTAATGTTATCGCTCGGCGCAACACGCGCATGTATACATGATGTGGAACTTACTCGTAGGTTATCGTTGATTCTGTCTGTTCTGTGTGTTGGCACCAAACCTTGTGGAATCTGATTGTATGCACGACTCGAACTCTGTAGTATTTTCCGGAAGGCACGCGGGCACGAGCGATTATGCTGGAACCTTCGACGAGTCATGTATAAAAGCCAATGCGCAATTGACCCGCCGATCAGATTTTGGACGATCGCCCACTTCGCTCGCTGCTATAATTGTGCTTGAACGTTACTTGTTTTGCTGGTCACAAGTTCACCCAAAGAACTAGTTAAATTTGTGACTCACAGTTTTGACACTACGTCGTTCTTCACCGTCACTACACAGTGACAATATTACCGCCGATTTTGGTGTACCATCAGTGATTGGGATGTTAGACGCCGCAAAGCCTACTTTCACAAAGAGACTTAAGTAATCTAGCAGTCGAAAATTATTTCATGTTCATTGCCCCTGAAAGCTGGCTGGGTGGCTGCTTCTAGCGGTTGAACCTTCTGTAGGGTTTGCAATAGGCGCTTTCAACGCAATACTGCGGTAAGATGTTTGCTTCAAAAGAGAGCGGTGCTGTTGCAAAGGCGCATGTGGTACTGACGAGGAAAGTCGGCATAGTTGAATTAAATTAGGACAGTGGTGTCAGCAGGACACAGTTTCTCGAAGACGTTGCAGCACGCGGCCAGTGGTGAGTGAGGCATTACAAGTGCACTCGCTAGACAGCGCGGGAAATTAGTAAAATGTGCATGTTAGCGCGACACAGGCGGGGCAAAGGCTGGCAGCAACCTCGCAAGTTTGGAACATATCGCCTGAAATGATTAACACTAGCAACACCACAGCTGCTGGTATAGTAGCAGTGCCAGGTGGTTGTTGTCAGACGCCGCAAAGCTTTCTTTAGCAGCCACAGCAACGTCTGCAGCGTGTGGTTCTCTCTTTTCTGAACGTGTTCTTCTCCGCAGGTGCTGCAGTGTCTGCGCAGTCAGTCGTCATGACAGAAGGCCTGCGGTCCGTGCAAGAAGTCCGTATCCTTCTAAAGCGAATAGCTTTGTCTCTTTCACCCGTTTTCGAGGTTGGCGGCGGTCGGTGGTAAAAGAGCGCGTGCTCTCGCGCAACCGAGTTGGCAGGGGGAGGGGGGGGGTAGGAGGGATGGGGACTGTCGCTCACGCGTTCGTTCACTTGTCCGTTCGTTTGTTCGCCCGATCGCTCGCTCGTTCCTTCGTTCGGACTATTCGCTTACGTGGACTATCATCGTCGACGGCCTTATCTGCGCAATTTTTTATTGCGATAGCAATTATATGGACACTCCAAGCAGATTTCTGCCGTCGTCGGCGCCGTGAGGTTCCGTACAAAGTCGAAGGGTGATAAAATCGTCGCCGCGCGCTGCATGCTGTATGTGCGCGTGAAAGCACGCGAGTGACGCGCGCTTTCACGGGGAGCGAATGCACGGCGGAGAGCAAACGCGACGTCTTCCGTTGCGCGAAAGGCTGTGGGGGGATAGGAGGGAGGGAGGGGGGAGGCGACGTTGTGCTGCGGCACCAAATGCGTATCTTGCGACAGGGCGCAAGGGGAACTGTCGACTCAATGTCGCACGCGAAAAGAGGAAAGCGGGAAGGTAGCGCGGGCGGGAGGAGTTACGGCTTCTTTTCTGCCAGCAACTGCGGACGTGTACATTGCGCGGCTGCGAGCGGTCGCGCGCACCCTATCTTGAAAGCGATCTGCAACGCGGCTCTTACCATTGTATGCGCTGTGCTTTCGCCGCTCAGTTTCCGTTGAAGCGATAGACCGCAGGAACCTTCGCTCGCTGCTGCTGGCTCGCTTGCTCACGCCAGCGTTTTGACAGGCGGTTGTGTGCGGTCATCGAGTGTGATCTATTCATGTTTGCTTCTGCGCGTTGGCACTGTGCTTGTTAATTCAGTTAGTAAGCGAATGTGTCCAAGTTTATACAGCCGATAAAACTACTATCCTTACCCCGTATAGCTCTCTTCTAGTTTGCTATCGCAATTGATGCTCCGCCTTTCTGGCGAAACTGCGACTTTTTATTTTCTCCTCTGTGGTATATACGCACCACTGTTTAGCTTTCTAAGCCATGCGTTGTGACATTCCAACAGCTGCATGCAGAAATGAAAGCACGGGGTGACAGCGTTACTTTAGTTTACGTATACCCACTGACATCAGTTTATTGACGTGCTTATAGCGGCGTGCCTTTAGCTATACTATATATACGATTCAAATAGCCATATGCGCATGACGACTCCGATACGTTAGGTCCCTGAAGCTCGTCTATAGTTTGCTCGTCACCAAGAAGCGCATTCTTCTTGCCAGGACAGCGCGGGATAGCCACTAACCGTTCGGAGCAGATGTTTTTAACAATAAGTACTATAGACCTTTTCATCGGGCGAGGAGAAAAGGGCGCGCGACGAGCCTTTCCTCCTCTCTGGCTTGGGCGAGCCAGCGCGGCGCGCCTTGAATTTGTTGCCGGTCGCTCGCTGCGGAACGATTTGGAGGTGTTTTCGCTAGTTCTGAGTGCAATTTACGGGATGTCAGTTCTTGCGAGGTCGTCGAACAACCACTGTGTAGCCTTTAGGTGCAGCAGTAGCTACAGTATCTGGAAATTTCTCTTGGGTGTGCAAAAATGCGACGCGCGTCATCAGCCGCATGAAGTGTATGTGTTGTGAACTATGTTGGATGTATCGGTTTTCACTCGAAGTGTGATTCACACTGTACTGTAAGCGGTTATTATTAACCAAACTATTTTATTTGTGGGCGGAAACCTTGCCCAACAAACAAGGCAGTCGCCCGATGTAGCTACAGATAACAACTTGAACGCTTGTCAAAGTAAACAGCACAACTTATTCGCCAGCAGAACCGTACCCACGTTATTAGGATCGTCAAATGTTTCGTAACTACTCGTTGCAGCTAAACCAGAGCTTAAAATTACAGTGTTGAGAATGCTGCAGTAAGGTAACATTTGTGAATCTAATTTTCAGAAACATTTAACTGATATTCGAGGCTGATTGTAAACTCAAACAAACGAGCACACCTCGCGCTGGGTGTCTCCGTCCGCCCTAACGCCAGCAGAAACTCCAGCCGCCTAATTATTTCAGACTTAAATTCCTTCACTACGCCTTACAGGACCGTTCCCCACATAGAAGACGTCATTGCATGCTAAATAGACCGCGGGCGAGTGAATAAATCCGCCAGGAACTGCCGCCGAGCGTATACCACAGCATACAACACGGGCGTTCGCCCAAGCCAGCATGCCAACTGCCCATAGATGGCGCCACTGCCTAGGCAATGGCGGCGCCCATGAAAAAACGGTCTATACGTTCTGTCTATATAAGCCTCGCTCCCCCACCCTTAGAAAAAAAAATAAAAAGAAAGAGAAGAAAAGATTGAGTCGACTTGTGTTTTTCAACGACACCAAATTGGACCCATTTGCGCGTGTTTGGCCAATACTTGTTATGTCCAATAGGTTGAATGAATGAATTACACTTAATTTCCCATTGCCCAATGGGGGAGTGCGAGAAAAAAAGCCGCAAAGAGATGGCTTGAGAACCCTCAGCCCCCTGACAACGTATAACAGCAAGACAGGGCAGCAAAACATACATATGCAATATAAAAAAGTAAGAGTAAAAAAAGAAAAACACAAAAGTGCAAATAAGGAAAATACCAATTGGACCCGCATTGTTTTGAGTCCGATTAGTATTAGGTCAGTTCTGATTGGTTCCATTTCGACACCGTTGTCGAGTCCACACTGGGTGTCCCGATTATGACGGTGCCAAGTATTACAACACGTCAGAACCGTCCAATTTACACGCAAGTAATCGGCTGCATGCGGCTAGAAGGCCCGCTGCAAAAGCAGTAGCGCTTTATTTTTTTAAATCTCGGACCACAGAGGCACGGCGAAACCCGGTCGATGTCCCCCGCTCGTGTTGCTTGCGCGTGTTGGCCTTGACCGTGGTCGCAGCGGCTCCATACCGGTGCCTGTTCAGCGCCTACCCCTTCTTCAACAGGATCCAGTCAAGCGTCATGGACGATGTGGGTGCCTGCCTTCGTATACGACGCTTGGCAGTATCCTGCTGTGCGGGATCACGCCCCCAGGCAGTGCCGGCCTCTCTTCGAAGCGCAGCATTTGTGCATGTCACGGGCTCTCGGGCTGCTCCAGCGTCGCGGCCAAATTATTTTCACGCCGCCATACCACGTGGTTATCCGATAAGTGCGCCAAGCTGTCAGTTGCTGCAATAGGTCTTACCGAACAAAAAAAAAATGAACGAATGTAAGCAGAACGGAAAAGAAATCAGCAATTTCTCAGAAAAGGCGAAGCATTGATAAGGTTAGGAAGGCCTAGCGTTGCGCTCAAGCTTCTCAAATGATGTATATAACAATACGCGAGGCCGACATTTTTGGAGCGACGCAGCACACGAGGAAACTGCTTTGGCGCAGCACAAACAGCGCCCTGGCACCAGGCGTCTCAGAACGCCGGCGTGATGAGTCGCGCCTCCGTGTAGGTGCGCGAGCTGAGACAGACGGAAAACCGTACGCGTTTGTCAGCACCCAATGAAAGGATTAGCTTGACGCGTTCACTGTCCGTTCTGCTACAGTGCCTAGAATATACTTGTAAGTATATTCTAGGCACTGTACTTCTGCTTAGAGCAGCACACAGCTCAGTGTGTGCACAGCGCTCGTGTCAGCAGCGGGAAACGCAGCTCTGACCCGGCTGCGCTATCGAGCCGATTGAGCGAAGCGTGACGGTGCAGCCACTTTTCCTAGTTTTTGTGACCAAACTAAAGCCCCTATGGGACTTTCCCAAACGCGTTGCTTGCGCCGTCGCTCTCGTCTTTGCAGATCTAACGCTCCGAGCGCAGGCCACACATGTGCCGGTCGACACGATGACGGCACAAAGGCGCCTCGAACGTCCGTACGATCGCTATCGCAATACATTTTCAAGTGTGTAAACGCTGGCCACACTCATCTCTGGCGCCAAAGGACAGGAACCAGGAGCGTGTTGTGCAAGGAGTTCCATTTGTGGCTGTCTGTTTCGTGCACTGTTGCAGTCGGTGGAATTTCTGCTGGCAAAGTGTGTACCTGGTTTGGGATTCAGCAACACAACAGTATACCAGCCTTCCGTAGACGCAAACGAGAGACGTTTCCCAAATGGCTACGCACACTTGTTTTTCCGCGCATTCCAAGCACATTTGTTTTGCCCACCGCGGCCACCGCTCGCTCTCCACATCCATCTATAGTCTGCGTACGTGCGGCGGGGTGGCGCTCATTATCGATCGAGCGGTAATTCACTGCCACCCGTCCGATCATCTTGCGCAATTTCGGCCACTGCGACCTTCGGTATTCCTCGTGCGTTCGTAATTCTCCTCAGACGGGCGCGGTCGACACGATGATTATATTCTTTAATAGCTTTTATTTACAAGTTGTAATAACATTTCAATTTCGTAGGCCCTCCAGCCGAAAGCGGCAACGGGAACACCAAAGCTCGTGTTGGGGCTCGCCGAACGCGCGTCCACTTTTCCTAGTTTTTGTGACCAAACTAAAGCCCTATGGGACTTTCCCAAACGCGTTGCTTGCGCCGTCGCTCTCGTCTTTGCAGATCTAACGCTCCGAGCGCAGGCCACACATGTGCCGGTCGACACGATGACGGCACAAAGGCGCCTCGAACGTCCGTACGATCGCTATCGCAATACATTTTCAAGTGTGTAAACGCTGGCCACACTCATCTCTGGCGCCAAAGGACAGGGAACCAGGAGGCGTGTTGTGCAAGGATTCTTTTCGCGATCCGTTCTTCTCGCGTGTCCCATTGGCTCCGACGTGCTGCTCGGACGCCGCACGTCGTGTGGCCGATGTCGGGGATGACAGCTTCCGACCCAGTGAGAAAACGCGAATAGAACTCATTGTGAACCGATTCCTTACATAGTGCGGCCCCAGGATACGTGCTATTGCGTGTCCCTGAGCATCTCCTGGCTCCGTGTTTTTCAGCATTACATTATGGTGGGTAGAAGGGCAGGTGGAATTATCGGTGGTCGCGGAGCGTAGCAGCTGTTCATGCCAGCAGCGGCGGCGCTGCTGTCGTAACTTACATCTAGAATGAAAAGCATGTATAGCTTACATGATTAACTCAAGCAGGCGAGGTGACTGTTTCTCGACGCCCCGCATCAAGGGGGATGTCAGTGAATTTTCATTATCATCAGATCTGGAGATATTTCATTTATTTCACCTTAAGGGCGCGAAGGCATTGTATAGGGGGGGGGGGCTTGTTCAAGGGTTAAAATGAGCTGTGTCAACAAAAATACAGGAAAAAATACTGAAAAATACATAGCCCTGCTAACGCGACGAGTTGGGCGAGTGCGTTGCGAAGGCCAGTGCTTCGGAGCTAAACGGCCGATATCGTATGCATATTCGACGTCGCGGTTTCGCTTACGGTGTTCGACGCTTGCCCGTATCATTCCGCCGCAGTGGCTTAGCGGCTATGGTGTTGATCAGTTAAGCACGACGTCGCGGGATCAAATCCCGGCCGCGGCGGCTTCATTTATATAGGAGCGAAATGCAAAAACGCCCGTGTCCCGTGCGTTGGGGGCATGTTAAAGATCCCATGGTGGTCAAAATTAATCCGGAGCCCCCCACTACGGCGTGCCTCATAATCAAATCGCGATTTTGGCACGTAAAACCGCAGAATTTAATTTTTTCGGGGCCACCATCCCCGTCAGAAATCATCACAAGCTTGCCTCATGTGAGAATAAGCTGCCAGTGAACCTTCCGACAGTAATGCTCTGCCCACGAGGGCGAAGTGGCAAGCACGCGCTGCATGGTGGAATGCAAAAATGCCTCCTTTTCGATGCATGTAAATTGGGATACACTGCAGACATGAATGTTGTTTTGCAAAGGGAACCCCGTATGGGGTTAGTGTGCTCGTTAATGTGTAAACTCCCGACGGCCATCTCTGTTGTAAAGCAAAGATGCGACGCTTGCGTTTCGCGCTTGTTATTACGTTGCACATACCGTTCCACACAATGAGTGTCCACTTACTTTCTTAAAGACTCGCAGTCTTCAAGTAGGTGCAAACGACCAAGACGACTAGGCGCGGCTTAGTGCCGTGACAAGGCTAGCACCACCACTAAATAAAGAGGAATATTAAGTCGGACTAGTTCAATAGAGTTCTGAAATACTACTACTACTACTACTACTACTACTACTACTACTACTACTACTACTACTACTACTACTACTACTACTACTACTACTACTACTAATAATAATAATAATAATAATAATAATAAATTGTTACCGTAAGCAGAGGCTTGTCAAATGCGACCCCCCCCCCCCAAAACACACAAAAAAAAAAAAAACAAGTATGAATGGCGACGCCAGCTTAAATTTCCGCACCCGTTTCTCAAGACGTCATAAATTTTTGGCAGCGCCTGTCCTGGTCTAGTTATTTGTTGATGAATAAAAACGGAATACACTGCATTCTAAACAATCCACAAACTCGAAATAGCTCGCCCGAGAACTTGTTCATGAAAAAGAAAGAAAAGGTAACCGAAATAACGAGAGATAGTTTCAAATTTCCGACGTTACACTAACATACCGCCGCGAAATTCAAGAAATGAAATATCGGCCTTCGGAAACCGGCCTTTTCCCGTTCAAAAATCGCGTATAGAGTTTTGAAAGAACACTTCACTTATCTAAACTGATATACTGATCCTTACCTATAGCATGTTAAGGTAACCTTTCGAGATTTAGAGGCGCTGGGTAGAGTGCAGGATTTAGGGGAAATAAAAAAACATTGCAGCGCCCAAGACGAAGGTACGGGAGACAAAGAGGACACCACGGTGGGCCCTTTCGTACTGATTTATTGTGGAAAGAAATGCACGCTTCTTAATATCAGGACCATTTTTTTTAAATTTTCTACCCCGCGTGGTGACTCATGCATGGGCTGTGGTGTTTTCCTGTTAAGCATGAGACTACGGTTTCGATCCCCGGCCACTGCAGCCGCGTACCACCGGTGCGAAACTGTCCCGTGCCGCATGGTCTGCCCCGTCAATATTGCAATACAACGCGATGTGATGCGTGGGCTGTCCGGTGTGAGTTCTAACGTCCCTAAAAGCACCGCACGGACTATACGAGAGATCCAAACGTGCTCCCACACGAGTATTCTGGCATGGAGCCCCGCGGCAGCAGCAGGAAAGGCCTAACCACGAGGAACAAGTCTCCGACGGATTTGCGGTGTCGGCCGCCTTTGCTAGTCACTTCGGGCGTCGGCGCCATGATCTGGCGTGGAAAGACTTCGGCGTCGAGCGAGCGCGTCTCCTCCAGCGTCACCTTGTTCTTGACGCTGCCGGACGCCGGCCGGCACCGAAACCCGTTAGGAACTTATTCCTTGTGTTTGAGGCTGAACGCCATAGCCAACCATATATATATATGGTTGGCTATGGTTGGTGGCTGTTGGTGGTGTTGGTGGCTATGGTGGCTATATATATATATGTATATATATATATATATATATATATATATATATATATATATATATATATATATATATATATATATATACACCACCCGGGTGTTCAAAACTAAGCTTTACGGAATTTTTAAAAACCTCCTGTGGCAGGTACCATATATGATTCCGTTGACCTCGGTTATTCGATGTGGCCGACATTAGTAGCACGAGCAATCGAAACACATATTCAACTAATTAACAAAAAATCACTAAATAACTTCTTAGTTCATTAATTTACGCCACATATTCCAAATTACCAATTGTAGTCGGTGAGCTTGCCAGGAGTATCCACTTGGAATGAATTTCCAGAATGACACCACTTTGGAGATATGCGCCATCAAACTCACCGTAAAAATTCACTGTTGTTCCACTTATTTTCTTTACTAAAATGCTGTTTTTTACATTGAAGCACAAAAGTAACTGGAACGCCCATGTATTTCGTCCCACACTTTGGGAAATATTATCTGAAAGGTGGTGTCATCCTGGGAATTCATTACAAGTGGATGCATCGTCTTGTCAACTCACCGGCTACAATTCGTAAATTGCAACATGTGTCGTATAGTAATTAACTAAGAAGTTCAGTGGTCAATGTTTGTTAATTAGTTGAATATGTGTTCCGATTTCTCGTGCTACTAATGTCCACCTCTTCGAATAACCCAGCTCAACGATAAGAATTATGCTGCCCGCCCCATGCGATTTTTGAAAATTTCGTAAAGGTTAATTTTGAACACCCTGTATACCTCGGGTAAGAAGCGCGCGACTCATGGTCGTGACGGTGCCGGTGACAACGTGCAGGTTCTGCACAGCGACACGCCGGTGGTGGTGAGCGCCCCGACGGGATCGGGCAAGACGGCCGTCCTGGAGCTGGCACTGGTGCGCCTGCTCAACGCGTCCCGGACCGACGGCGACGAGCAGGGTCCGCGAGCAAGGGCGGTGTACGGTATGCGCAGGCACATTTTTCTTTTGTTGCGACGTCAGTTAAGAACCAGACACTGCTGCGTCCGTCCGCATTTTATATTACATCGACGGCGACAGACGTCGTTATCATCGTCAAGTTGTCGTCATATAGGGCGAAAAAACAAAAACAAAAAAACGAAGCTTTGCCGGCCCGTTTCTGCGATTCGAGTTCACGCTCATATACGGCAACACGGAGGGGAGGGGGGGGGGGGGGGGGACGCGCTAACCACTGCGATATTCCGCACCATTGGCCCCTGTTAATTTGCGCTGGGCTTTGCGCCCCGCACAGACCCTGATGGATGTGAATGCACGCAGTTTGGAGACTGCAATAGCCGATGTGGACGATGTGCACATGGCAAAGAAGTTGTTGAGAATATGGCGCAATTGCTGTGAGAGTCTACTGTTGTCAGAGTATGCGAGTTCAGCGCCGGATGAATCGACTAAAGGGGACACCATAGAGAAAAAGCTTAATCAGCCTAGAGCATAATTTATAAACTATTTTCGTTAATTTCCCGGTTAGACGTTCGTTATTACAACAGACCATGAAGGTGACAGTTCCGAAGCCCCATCGCCGGTATGCCCGGGTGACATCACGGATTTACAAACTATGTTCTAGTATTCGGGCCATTGTGGCTTAGTATAGAACTTATTGGTACTTCCTAACTTCAGGCCTTTCCTGTTTTAGAATAAAAGGCAGTCTATTCTAATTTTGACGGCTATGATGTCATGGCGCGAGAACATGAAGGTGGCGCTACCACCCGTCTTTGTCTTTCATTTTTTGCCTCATTTCTGGTTGACCATGGTAAGAGTGACTTTTGTTCGCTATTATATAGAAAGGTAATTTGCGAATACAGCTAAACTTACTCTTCAGTGTTTCTTTAGTGTTGAGCCGCATTAGTGAAATTTCCTTCTACAATACCAGAAACGCCACTCTTACCGTGAGAAAATGCTTACATCGTAAGCCAGAAAAGACGAAAAAAAACAACAACAACAACAACGAAAGACGCTGCATTGAAGTTCCTACACCAGTGACGTCACGGATCTCAACAGCGCCTAGCTTGGGCCTGTAGTTAACCTTTTATCGGTACAGGTGGACTATACTAAAGGAGCGAAAGGCCGAACTTAGCAAGTTTCGAGAATTCTTGCTGCACCAAAACGGTCCAATGAGAGAAAACGCTTTGAAATGCGCGAGGCCATGCACACCGACGCACCATCATTTGGGTTTTGGATTGAAATTCAACAAATGGAAATCTGGCCTTCGTATTCTCTTGAAATATTGATTACTGCGACATTAACAAAAATAGTGTTTTAAGAGAAAACTCTGTCAGTTGAAAGTGATTTAGTCGTTCTGTTTAGCGTCCCTGTAAGTTGACAGATTTTTTCTTAAATTACTCTTATATTTTTATTCGCTTAACACTATAGACGCCATTGCTATAACTTCATTACATGCCCTCTTATACTACGATGCACAGGTACAATGTATACAAATATTGCGAAAGAAAGAGAAAAAGTATCGCAATTTTAGTAACATAACTTTTCTGTTTCCCCTTTTCTGTAGTTTCGCTAACATTTTCTGTTGGTGGCTCGTCGCATCGCTTTAAAGGAAAAGAATTTATCACATAGTTTACTGCCTTACGATGGTAACCTTCACTCCTCTCATGCGTGCAGTTTTCATGTTGTACGCGAAAGAGTCAAATGCTGGGATGCTTTTGTAACAAATCGTACAAGTACAGTAAGGACGATACATAGAACATATGAGATGTGATAAGACACCTGGCACAGCGCGACACATCCGAGTAACCGCCCTATACGAGTTTTTTAGTGGCACGACTCGACTGGAGAGCAGCTGTAGCTTTTTCATAAATTAAGACCAATTGGCTTGTGAATATGAGATCCATCTGCATGATACTTGCGTGGCTGGTGAAGCTGCCATCAAATGTTATTGGGGATAGTGAAGGGACGAAGAAATATTATTTCACTCGCAATATTGATGACGAATTTTCAATTTTACCCTATGTGGACTATTTTTGCCAAATTCAAGAAAAAAAACACTGTATTTTAGCATAAACCGAAAAAAAGAGTAATTTTTAAAATCAAATAATCTTTACAATAAACGAATCAAAGTAATTTTCTGTAGCAAAATAGAAATGTCTTGCTTTGCTGTCTTTTCTTTTTGTCTTTAACACTGATATTCTACACAATCTACAATGTACAGGTCGCGTATAGTATGCAATCATGGCATGTACCGGAATGGTGCCTGCTGGCCCGGCGCTTGTGTTTGTAGCTCTTGTGTTTGTAGCCAATCCTTCGAAAATCACCGCAATCCAACCTGCCTCCTTGTTCTGTGGGTTAAATTCTGTAACCGAACCGGGATTTGTGGCCGCTTCCATCGACGTAATCTATCACGTGGCATCCCGAAGGATCTGGCATTCAGCGATATATTGAAATAGTTAAGGGACGGCGATATTTCAAAATTTTCAAGTTACCGACCTCAAGGTCAGAAGCGGGCTTGTACCTCATTTTACCGGTAGGTTCCCGATGGTATAGCTCTGGTAAGCCATCAACAGTTTCGGCGGATCCTCAACACAGGCCATCTGTGGTTGGCGATGGGAACCCAAAGTGCCACATGCTCGGCTCGCCGTTGTCGCATGCGTTCGATATCTCGAGTTAGCTCGGCGTCGTGGTTAGCAGCAGTCCGCCCGCCATTGACGCTTGCGTTCCACTAGAAACACAAACATGTAACCAATGATTGAGAAATGCTTCAATATAGCGTCGGGATTAACCCACTGCTAAACACCGGGGCCGGACGTTTCTGCGTCGCTGTTTAACCATCTGTACGGAGTGTTTGGGCGGTGTGTTTTTAGAGTGCTTCGGTTTGTGTAATGGTAAACACCTGTACTCGTACGAATATTCAGTCTGCATGCTACACCAAGGATCGGTTGTGTTTAAGAGAAATTGCGATTTTTCTAAATACGTATACTACCTACAGAAGCGTATCGTACTTGCAGAAGCTACAGTAGCACAGCTTCAGCCTCGAGCACACTCTTTACCACCTTCCGATACATTGCTACATAATCATTGTGAAACAGGGTGAGCACTGCGACGGAGAGGGTCTCGCTGCCTACGTGATGCCGAACGACCTTGAGAAGCAGTTGTAGCCCCTGTCGTAATGTATACAATATGCACGCAGTGTCCCCGCTGAAGGCGCTGTGCCGCGAGCGGCTGTGCGAGTGGCGTGCCAAGCTGTCCAGCGTGGGCGTCCACTGCGCGGAGTACACGGGCGACACGGACGATGACCACGACCGCGAGGCCCTGCTCGGGGCACAGCTGCTGCTCACCACGCCGGTGAGCGGGTTCGCCTCCGGACTTTTCCGTAGTCACACACGTGGAGAACGAGAATTCAAGACAAACACAGCGCTGACTCCCGAGTGGCTTTATTTGAAAAAAAAAAAAAAAACAGTTACGTATTGCAGTGTATATTCGTGGAAAACACGGGGAATGCGGAATTCAGGACGATGAGCACCACGAGAACAAGGTGAGAGCAGGAACCAATGTTTCAGCAAGTGAATTTGTCTTCTTGAAGGTTCACCTTGAAGAAGACAAGTGCACTTGTCGAAACGTTGGCTCCTGCTCTCACCTTGTTCTCCTGTTGCTAAGTGTATATTCGTGCCTTTTTGCACTGTGCAGTTGCACTGTGCGGCAAGATTCCCACACCCGGAAGTGTTTGATGAAGAGGGCTTTGGCAGGGCGCGTCAATGTTTCCTTTTAAGAACACGACCTCCCTCGAAATTTTATTCCTGTGAGAGCCCATGGAAGAGACGGGCTTTTAGCTGGCTGAAAACATACTCTGAAACACATATAGTGGCTATATACGGTTGATGAAGCTTTTCTTTCCACGATTCGCATATGAAGTTTTCGCAGGCCCACCTATATCTTATTCGGTGTGGTCCTGGTCTGATGTCACTCGTCTTGCCGTAGCTATGTTTGTTTTTGCGGGAGTCGCCGTGTCTTGCTTCTTGCTGCCTGACAATTGGGATGCATATATAGTTTACAGTTACACCTTGTTGCGCTGCTAACAATACCTGAAAAAAAAAACAGCAACAAACTAGAAGCAAGAGGCAAAAGACACGCAAGCGTGAGATCACCTATACATATACTTTGCTCATCCGAAGAGATCGTCTGACCAGAGTTGTGAGGAGCAAGGAGCATCAATTAATAACTTGACCCACGTGTGTTGAATGTATAGCTAATTTTGTCAGCTAATGCTGGTTCATGATTACCGGCAGCGCAACAATACGAGGAGAAAGAAAGAATTCAAACAGCTCAGCGCCGATAATACAAAAACATCTATAACAAATCAACAAAAGGTCGAGAGAGCATCGTAGCTCATTCATCAGTACTTTCCTCGTAGCAGCCAACGCTATACATAGGAACTGTGGGTCGTTTTATCGCCTTCATGACTGATAACGCCTCAGGTTGATTACGTTTTATCATTCATTCGCCGGAGTGCAAATGTCATTGTCGTTTTAACATATATACCACATGGCACAAATATAGGTACGTGCCATCCTGTAACACTTGGTCGCAGATCCCGTCACAATTCGTATTTGTCTCGCTAACGCCCGTTCAGTACCTATGCGGAGCCCAGCAATTGCCATGTATAAATTCGCGTCGAATGGCCGCAGTAGAAACCCCGAGGTTACCGTCATCAACACAGTCGTCGCCTTGCTGCTGTAATCACACACGAACGCTCGCATCACACACGGCTACTCGATTAACACAAACGCGTTGGTCTACCTGGCAAAGCTCTGCGGAACCCCCCAAAATGCTGGATATAGCCAGTTACCTGTAAAATGCTTCACGTAACATCTATTTTCACAGTGCGTGGGACCTGCAGGATTTTTGCGATCGCGCACATCTGGCCGATTGTATCGCGGTCTGACGTCGCGGGCGGCCCGCGTCGGTTTTTCACTCCTGCTAATGCGATACGCATTCTTTGCTAAAGCGTCGAGTTGCTGTACTTGAGGAACCGTGTGACGTGGGTTCGATTCTGCCCAGCATTGGAGAATTTTAAAGGATATGTTTGCCATTGAAGAGTGGCACATAGCTAATTAACTAAGTTGGCACCGAAGACGCTCGTTGAACAGCGGACCACCCCTACTGGGACATACCCAGTGACCCAAGTTGGCATCGAAGAGGTTCATTGGAGGCCAGCACAGACATAGTGGCACATACCCTGTGCTCCAAGATGGCGTCAAAGAGCTTCTTCGAACAGCGGTACCTACTCAGTCCCGCATCTACAATGACCCATGGCGGCGTGAAATAGGTTCGTTGAAGAGCGGCATGTAGTACGTATGTATACACATTGCCACCTACTCGGTGACCCAGGTTGGTACGATGGTTGGTTTCGAATCCTGTTCCCCTCAGCACAGCAGCCCGGTGCACTACCCATTCGACCACTGCCCACCTAGTGACCCATGGTCGGCGGGGAAACGGTTGGAGACATATTGACGCGAAATAAGTTGGCACGTGGTGACACTGGCCCCTTGAGGCGAGAACGACGAAGTTCGTGGTTGCGCGCGCACTCTCCGAGGTCCAGCCATTATTAAAGGCTGACGTGTTTTTTTGCCTATCTGTTGCTGGTGAACTATTCTAGCTGTACTAGCTGGGTGACATTTCTGGTGGAGGTGCTGGGTACGGTCGATGTTAAGATCTCCGGAGCGTACCCCAGACCTAAGCCCGGCGAGTAGTTCGGACGAGCTTACCCCTGTGCACGTACGTACCAGCCGGCGTCTCCAGGGACTCCAGCCACAGCACGGTCTGCTACCCGAACGAAGTAGAATGACAAACCAACCACCTCCTGCCGCTACTGCAGCATCGCACGTGGTCGTCAATCAGATCCGGACGCCGAATCATTTCCACGGGAGTGCTTCAGAGGACGCCGACGACTGGCTTGACCATTTTGACCGGGTCGCCAACGTCAACGACTGGACCCACGAGCGTAAGCTTCGCTACGTGTACTTCGCTCTTGAAGATTCCGCTAAAATATGGTTTGAGAACCACGAGGCGACACTGACGTCATGGGAAGAATTTCGTCGGCAGTTCCTCAATGCCTTCGCCAGGGCGGACAGGAAGGAGAGGGCGGAGTTAGCACTGGAGTCGAGAATTCAAGGCCCGAATGAGCGAGTGACGGCGTACGTAGAAGACATGAATCGGCTCTTCCGACGTGCGGACCCCTCTATGACTGAAGCAAAGAAGGTGCGCCACCTAATGCGCGGCGTCAAAGAGGAAATCTTTGCTGGCCTCATTCGAAATCCGCCGACGACAGTGGCGGAGTTCCACGACGAAGCCACCACCATGGAAAAGGCCCTTCAACAGCGGGCCAGGCAATACAACCGCGACGCCGTGATTTCAAGGGAGCTCTCTGCCGTTACCCTCGGCAACGACGTCGGCGCCTTGCGAGAACTCATCAGGGCTGTCATCAAGGAGGAACTGCAGAAGATGCAGACGACCGCTGCCTCTGTGGGACAACTTTCCATTGCGGAAATGGTGCGCGCCGAGGTCCGACAGGCCGTCCATGTTCCTGAACAGTACGAGGCACCACAGCAGAGACCGCGTCCTGAAATGAGTTACGCAGAAGCAGTACGCCGTCCACCACCCTCAAGCGCGTATAGCATGGTACACCCCGCTCAGCAATTGGACGTTAGCTTCAGGCCTCGCAGCACACCGCACATCGCAGAAGCAAGAACTAGGAAGAGCGACGTCTGGCGCACCGCAGACTACAAGCCCCTTTGTTACCATTGTGGCGAAGCCGGGCACATCTACAGAATGTGTCCTTATCGTCATGTGGGGCTCCGAGGATTCGCACCAAATGCACCTCGTCCACGACCTGGTGAGCGGCCGCCGGAAATAGAGAGTTTCGTCGCGAATCGTCGCAATGGTGATCAACGATGGCACGAGCCCCGTTCGTCGTCTCCTGCTCGTTACAGGTCACCATCACCAAGCCAAGCCTTCTCTCGCGGCGCTCTCAGACGCCGCTCGCCAAGCCCGGCGGCTCGGGAAAACTGAGTTCAGCGACCTCCGGAGGTGAGGCCGCTGACGTCGACTGTGCGCAAGATCCTCCACTACGACGACAACGACGAAAACAGAACGACGCAGACCTACAGACGCAGTCAGACACCGTACGAGAGGTAATAACGTCGAACATTCCCGTCACCGTAGACGACGAAGACATAACAGCATTAATCGACACTGGAGCGGACACCTCAGTTATGAGCATGGACCTTGCCTGCAAGCTGAAGAAAGTTTCTACCGAGTGGACTGGGTCGCAGATTCGCACTGCAGGAGGCCATCTGCTAACCCCGGTAGGAAGATGCACAGCGCGAGTGAGCATTCGTGGGTTTACGTACCTCGGAGATTTCGTTATCCTCCCAAGCTGTTCGAGGGACCTAATTCTGGGAATGGACTTTCTTCAGGCTAATGGAGCCGTGATAAACCTACAAAAGTCGCTGGTAACGTTTTCAACGGCGCAGGCCTTAGCAGGGAGCAGCACTGACGACATGTATGTCAACGCCTTGAGGATTGTCGACGAGAACATCACGGTGCCGCCAAGGAGCAGCGTATTGACCCTCGTAACCTGCGACGCATTCGACGACTATGAGGGTATTGCCGAGGCAAATATCCCGCTGTTGCTCGAAAGACACATCTGCATCGCCCGGGGCCTTGTTCGAATACAGAATAAGTGCTCGCAAGTTTTGCTGACAAATTTCAGCCATGAGTATCAGCACGTCCCTCAAGGTACAGCTGTGGCCTTTCTGAACGGCATTGCTGACTTCTCCGACGTCGGCACGTTACAAGTGACTTCACCGGATGCAACAACTCACGCCAGCCTGAGTACCCGCGTCCACATTAATGCTGACTTAGCAGATGTACAGAAGGATCAGCTACTGGGCCTAGTGACAGAATTCTCTGGCTGTTTTTCCACAGAATCTAGAGTCCAGCGCACCTCCATTACGCAACACCGGATAGTTACAGAGGAGTCGGCGCGGCCTGTTCGTCAGCACCCGTACCGCGTGTCACCTATGGAGCGGGAGGCAATTAAGCGTCAAGTTGAAGAAATGCTCAATGATGACGTCATCCAGCCGTCGACAAGTCCGTGGGCGTCCCCTGTCGTGCTAGTAAAAAAGAAAGACAACACGCTCCGCTTCTGCGTTGACTACAGACGGCTTAACCGAGTCACCAAACGCGACGTTTACCCCCTGCCACGGATCGATGACGCTTTGGACCGTCTGCGCCATGCTGAGTTCTTTACTTCGTTAGACCTAAAGTCAGGGTACTGGCAAATCGAAGTGGACGAGCGTGACCGTGAAAAAACCGCCTTCGTGACTCCCGACGGGCTATACGAATTTAAAGTCCTGCCTTTCGGTCTCTGTTCCGCTCCTGCTACGTTTCAACGAATGATGGACACTGTACTCGTCGGACTAAAGTGGCAGACGTGTCTAGTGTACCTTGACGACGTTGTTGTGTTTTCCAGCACGTTCGATGAACATCTCACCCGACTACGAAGTGTCCTTACCGCAATACGCAAGGCAAACCTCACCATCAAGCCTGAAAAATGTTACTTTGGCTTCCGGGAACTCAAGTTTTTAGGCCACGTGGTCAGCTCCCAAGGAGTACGACCAGACCCAGAAAAGCTCGCTGCCGTTGCCGAGTTTCCTCACCCTAAAGACAAGAAGGCTGTTCAGCGGTTCCTGGGCCTCTGCGCTTACTACCGCCGTTTCGTTGAAGGCTTCTCGAGGATTGCTGAACCTCTCACGAGACTGACGCGACAAGATGTGCCCTTTGCGTGGACGGAAGACCAAGAGCTGGCCTTCACCGAATTGCGCAAACGCCTTCAATCCGCTCCAGTGCTGGCGCATTTTGATGACACCGCGCCAACTGAAATTCACACAGACGCAAGCAACGTAGGACTCGGGGCTATTCTGGTTCAATGGCAAGACGGCGCAGAACGTGTAATTGCGTACGCGAGCCGTAGTCTCACAAAAGCAGAAGCTAATTATTCGACCACCGAAAAAGAATGTTTAGCAGTCGTGTGGGCCATCAACAAGTTCCGACCTTACTTATACGGCCGGCCATTTCGAGCGATCAGTGACCACCATTCGCTCTGCTGGCTTGCCAATCTACGAGACCCGTCAGGTCGCCTCGCTCGTTGGAGCCTCCGCCTCCAGGAATACGACATGACTGTTGTCTACAGATCGGGCCGTAAGCATAGCGACGCTGACTGCTTGTCACGTTCTCCTATTCCCTTGACATCCTCCGACTTGGAGCTAGATTTGCCGTTTCTTGGTGTCGTCGACGTGGTGCGCATGGCTGACTACCAACGTGCAGACTCTGAACTGCTTCCAGTCATCCGATATCTCGAGGGAGCTGACGTTGTTGTCCCACGCCCACTTTCACGAGGATTGACATCGTACTGCCTGTGGAACGATGTCCTGTACAAGAAAAATTTCGAGAACAGCCAAGAAACGTTCCTTCTCGTTGTTCCGACGGCGCTGCGCGAGGAAGTTTTACAGGCGTGTCACGACGATCCCTGTGCCGGCCACTTAGGCTTCGCGAGGACATTAGCGCGCATACGGCGGAAATACTATTGGCCACACCTATTTTCGTCGGTTCAGCGCTATGTGCGAACGTGCCGTGACTGTCAGAGGCGTAAAGTCCCACCCGTCAAGCCTGCCGGCCTCCTTCAGCCTTTGGATCCGCCTCCGGCGCCGTTCCAGCAAGTGGGAATGGACCTTCTTGGTCCGTTCCCCACGTCTTCCTTGCAAAACAAGTGGATAATCGTGGCAACCGATTATTTAACTCGCTATGCGGAGACAAAAGCTGTGCCGCGGGGAACTGCTGCTGAAGTCGCCAGCTTCTTCGTCCACAACATCGTGCTTCGTCACGGTGCACCCGCTGTGCTCATTACTGATCGCGGTGCAGCGTTTACAGCGGAGTTGTTGCAACAAGTCGTCACGCTGACGCATACTGACCACCGAAGGACCACAGCCTATCATCCCCAGACTAACGGCTTAACAGAGCGCCTGAACAGAACATTGGCCGACATGCTATCCATGTACATTGATGTGGAACACAAGACATGGGATGAAATTTTGCCATACGTGACGTTTGCTTACAATACCGCTGTGCAGGAAACCACCGAGTTTACACCATTCGAGCTCGTTTACGGACGTCGCGTTACAACTCCCTTAGACGCCATGCTCCCGGTAGACCACGGAGCCACAAGTAATGACACCACTGAGGAGTTCGTCGAGAAAGCGGAGGAAGCTCGCCAGCTTGCTCGGAATCGCATCCGCACCCAGCAGAATACCGACGCCTGCCGTTACAACCGGACCCGACGGAACGTCCAGTACTCACCAGGCGACCGCGTGTGGGTGTGGACACCTATCCGACACCGTGGGCTCTCGGAGAAATTGTTGCGCCGCTATTTCGGCCCCTACGAAGTTGTACGCCGCTTCAGTGATGTGAACTATGAGGTGGTGCCTCAAAGCTCTGATCCTAGTTCGAACCGACGCCGTCCCCGTGCTGAAGTCGTCCACGTAGTACGGATGAAGCCGTACTACGCACGCGAGGGATAAGCAACCCTCACAAACCGCTTCAGCACTGTGTACATTCCTGTATGTTTTTTTTTTCTTTCCATGTTGGCACTCTTGCCCATATTGCTCGCCCCATGCCCTTGAAGCGACCGGGTCGGTCGCTTTTGAGAGGGGAGCAATGACGCGAAATAAGTTGGCACGTGGTGACACTGGCCCCTTGAGGCGAGAACGACGAAGTTCGTGGTTGCGCGCGCGCTCTCCGAGGTCCAGCCATTATTAAAGGCTGACGTGTTTTTTTGCCTATCTGTTGCTGGTGAACTATTCTAGCTGTACTAGCTGGGTGACAATATTAACATAGACAGTTAATCCCCGGAAAGTGCATGAAATACCCAAAGAATGCTAACGCCTTAAAGTCGGCATCAAAAGCGACTGAGAGCGGAGAAAGAAGGGAACGGAATAGGACCAGAGCGTTCGTTGAGCGAGGAGCGTTCAGCTACAGAGAGGTGAGTATAGTCGGCTACACAGAAGTGAAGAATTTGGCAATACTGCGTGCCGTTACATTGGTTCAATGCTAATCGCCTTCACGTCGACATTCATCGTGAGATGGGTTCTGCAACACTTTTTTTTTTATCCTCGCGACATGATTTCTCTCTAATCTCTGCTGTCTTCGTGAAGTGTGACAGCTGCGGCTATCGTGTTTGCTGTTTGCATTTAACCAAGGTTGCTCCGTTATTAAAATGTAACTTAAGTTCAGACATTATCCTGCGTCAATTCTTTCTTCTCTCTGCCCTCGTGCTTTGCGCTGTCAGTAATTATGAACCTTGTTCAAGACCAGACAGCTATAGCTGACTTGAAGTGACGCACCCTGTCAAGAAGAAAATTAATTGACCCTTACAAGAGATGAGGCATGCATAAGTTATTCAACTGCATCAAAAGATATAAAAGTTATAAAGAACGGCTCAGATCGAAAGTAATTTTGATCAGAGGTGTCTGAAACACGGAACCAATGATGTAGAAAAATCACTGGTTTCGCATTTCAGTCTTCCGTATGAGTTGTCCATAACCAATGCAGCTCTACAAGTCAAAGCATATTATACACGTACGTGTGGCATCACGTCAGGTTGATATCGATCGCTGGATTTGAGAGCATTATAGAGAAATATGGCAGCCTTGCAGATCATAAAGCAGTATTCAATGGCTTCTAGCACGTAAAGAAGATGATATTTGAGAGAAGTAAAGTAATAAAACTGACCTGTTATTACTAATTAGCTTTTCGCGACAAAAGAATTAACCTGTGTAGATTCGAAGTTTTTTTGCGGAGTCTTTGTGGGAGCTGATTTTCATGAAAATGTCAGGCTGGGCTGCTCATATATCACATTTACGTGCAGAAATATATAAAAAAATACTTGGCATGCCAACCAAATAAAGTTATATTTTATCACCCTGATTCCAGCATCCATTATTCTTTGCACTGACTTTATCTAAGCTACAATATTGCGTTCTAGCTTAGGGTGTTGCAAACAAGGGCAACTTAAACAGGCTCCACGTTCTACATATAAGAAGGGAATAAGGTTTAATGGAAATTTGTCTACTAAACTACTGAATCGACTAACATGAACTTTGTCAAAGCTCGAGTCATATAGCATTATAAGCACAATGACCACCCGTACAGCCCAACTAAAAGTCGACAATTGCGCGCAATAGTAAACCGGTGGAACGACTGAAGGACGCCCATGTTTGCGATAGTCATTGTGTGCGGCTTATTTTACTTTGCAAGCTGCGTATGTTCTCCAGGTGCTGCCGTGCTCTAGGGTTAACATACAAAAGATCCATTTAGTGTCCATAGTATAGATTTTGTGTTCATCGTGGGAAAACTAACTTATTCACATTAACTTGTTTCTTCGAGTACGCGACGGTGGGCTCAGCTGGGCGCATGTTTTTCAACGCCAGTCGATCAATTACATTTTGTTTCTCAAAGACAAAAAAAAAAAAAGCGACATGGGGAGCACGACACCAAGATTACGACAGAATGGCAGTTGGCATGACGACGTGATAATGACTACGTCGTCGGTTGCATGGCTGCTTAATTCCTGTGGCAGGAAAAGCGCTTAACCTTGCACTCGGCCGCGCAACGCTTGAAAAAGCGAAGTTGGGCGATCGAAGCCCAGCATTTTCCGGAAGTGCGCGCGAACTTTTAATCTTATTACTCATGATGATGATAGTTTCTTTTCGCGCGTCTCGGGCTTACAGCCGTCACTGCGCGTTGCATAGCGCAGCTTGCAACACCGACACCGCGTTTTAATGCAGACACTGCGTTCCAGGAGATGATAAGTGGTTCTTGAGGGAAAGGGAAAGGTTGGCGCTATCTTCTGCAGCCCTTGAGGGAAGTTCCAGGAGACCCGCTCCGTGAATGCGTCTCTCTCTCTCTCTCTCTCTCTTAGCGCGCAAAATCTGTTCACCTCGCAGACAACGAGCGTACGAACGCGCCAGCTGTGGACGTAGACGACGACGCTCGAACGCAATCATCTACTTCGCATAAATTCACGCTCTGCACGCGTGGCTGTATAGCCTAGTGGCCACGACGCTCGCTTTGGGACCGAGGGTAAGCGGGCTCGAATCCCACCTCGGCAAGAAAGTTTATTTTGTTTTCTTCCTTGGCAGTTTCTTGCTACGCACCACAAATTACGGCTGGCTTAAACAGCTTCGCTGTTCAAATACGAAGCATTTGTCAACTAAGCTTGGGCAGAAATCTTGCGTGCCTTTCATGTTGCTACACATTGTATGTATATGAAAGGTAACACTCTCGGGGGTGGAGAAAGGCGGTGTTATCATGCCGGTTTTTCTCCAAGTGTGGTTTAGAGCGCAGCTCGTGCAGCGGCGAGCGTCAGCGGCGTAACCGAGCGAACGAGCACAGCGGAAGATGAAAGCGAACGCGGAGTGCAGCAGGGGATGAAAGACGCGAGGAGGAAAGCGAATGATGAGGGTATGGCGAAAGCGATAGAAGAAAAGCGTAGAAGAAAAGACGACGATGGCTACGAGATGGCGCCAGAGTAGCGCGCGTAGTCTGGTATAGTTTTGTCGGCGGCGGCTGCTGTGAATCGCGCACGCGCGTCACCCACGCGCTGTCTCTCGCGATCTCCAGATTAGCGAGGCAGTCGCGCCACACTTGGCTCCGTTTGCAACGCGCCGCACGAGACAGATTGTCCGCGCCAGCCAATATATCGCGAAATGAAAACAGCTGCACTCAAATTTCGCATTAGGGAGTATCGCAATCGTCGTTGAATGTTTACAGCAAAGCTGTTAATGGCCCAGTCTCCGATGGTCGTGTCCACGTGTAGAAAAAAACTCTAATTGGCCGTATGCTGTTTGTGCGAGTGAAAGCGCGCTTTCACTCGCATATACAGCATATGTAACGCGCAATTTGGCGCTGAGCCGTGCTCCCTCAAGGGCTGCAGAAGATAGCGCCAACCTTTCCCTTTCCCTCAAGAACCACTTATCATGTAACGCGCAATTAAGAGAAAAATTTGCCCTTGGGGCACGTAGAATTCCATACTTCTATACGTACACAAGTGTACAATAGCGGTAAGGCACGCTGTAGCAGATGCATGGCCAGCGCGCTAGTATTTTAAAGAAAGCATGCGGAAAGCATACAGAGGAAGTATGCGTAGCAGATATTACGCAGATACAGTGGTGCCTCGCAGAACGAACTTAATTAGTTCTGCGGGCAGGTTTCTTCTGCGAGACGTTCGTTATGCGGGACATGTTTGTTACTGATTACAATGTAAAATCTATTACTTTGTTCCCGGACATTGGTTATATCATGCGAGAACGCAAATAAAGTATTACACGTTAGAAGAAATTGTGGTTGTATTTACGAAGCAAGCCGGATGTTCGAGACGCATAAAGATGTAGTGGAGGAAGAAAGGCTATATTTACGGTAGTGATTACGCCCATATAGCACATTATAGAAAGTTTTGTCTGAGTCAGTTTCCCTCAGTTATGAGGCGGAAGAGAGTACTATGAATATTGCCGTCTCAATCCTGGCCGTTTTAAACAGAACTGTTCCGAAGTCACCTATACCTCCATGTTTCCTTCAGCAGATTTCTGAAATCGATACGAGAGCCACATGAGAGCGACATTAGACAAGGAGAACAGTGACCTAGGGACATGGAGGCGTGGAAAACACGCAAGCGCGCTTGCGCGCAGACGTGTTTGTTTCGTTATTGGGAAGTGGGTTTGCTCTGCAAGTTAAAATCGAGAGAGGTTTGCTCTGTGGTTTGCTTTGCGAAATATTAACTCAGTCCCCCTCCCCCTCCATCCGCGCCTATTGAAATACATATGAAACGCAGAAATGCTTTTATTAGGCAGCCTATGGACTGATTTCAATGGAATTGACTGTATTTAAAAGAGAAAGTTAAATTCTAGGGACAATAGAAAGCAGCGTTTTGATTGAGGTTATGAGTTCTTGTATGAAAGTTGCCGAAAATTGGTAAGCCAAAAAGAAAAAAAAATATACAAGAACGAAGTTTACAGATCCGTAACTCTGCATCCAAGGCAGGTATCACATTTCTCTAAGTTACATCATTTAGAGCCTCTAAAGCGGGCAAATTTGATATGTCAATTTGTATTTTGTGAATTTGTTACCATGCTTACGAGGGGTTCGCAAATGTCCTATTCACATATTAGAAATATATCTGAGAGCCATGTGTAATATTTCATTTTGCCCCGCAGAGATGATTGGATGCAGTTTATAGAATTCTGATATCGTTTTTCGTTGCGGAGTTGTGAACTTGATAGTTCCGTTTTCTGAAAATTTGCAATGTTCAGCAATATTTCAACGTTTCGCTTCAATAAATCAACCTTTTGCTTCTACAGACACTACATTTAAACATTTTCTTTTAAATTAAACCAACCTCTTCATATGTGGTGCAGTGGTTGCCGAAAAATACGATTTCTCCGCTCCAATGTATTTAGGTAGGAGCCCCCGAGCTCAAGCATTCTCTTAAAACTTTGCAGCTACCCCAAGAAAAACAAGACAACGAAAGTCCGATACTAAGTGTGCACGAACCATGAGCGCACTCGAGTGTTGGTGCAGTGTATCGGACTCCGATGCTTTCTCGCAAGCTGTGTTTTAGGGGAACTTCTTGCGGCTTTCGCAAGTGGTGCGCGATGCCAACAGACGTGTATACATAGTATCGTGGCGTCCCCTCGCAGGAGAAATGGGACGGCTGCACCCGGCGCTGGCCCGAAGCCGTCCGCCCGGACCTGGTGCTCGTCGACGAGGTGAGTGGGGCAGCAACCCGGCTGACGCTCAGTGCCGGGGGTGTCGGGCAGCTAGTGCAGTTCGTCGCTATAGCAGATGCCATCACATGTCTATTAACCATCACGTATCTACTAACGATTTATGTCCTGCACTGAACAAAATATGGGCTGATCATGATGATCTACTAACCACATCACTGACATAAAAACAATCTCTCTCTCTCACTGGGTGTGATTTTATTTATCTTTTAAAAACTTTCTGTCTCCCCTGACAATCAAGCCGGTTGCAATCAAGAAACTCAATGTTGTAATTCGAAAGGCAATCAAAGTAGCCTTGACCCTTCCACCCACGGCCTCAACGGAGAAACTCCTCAAGCTCGGCGTCCACAATACGTGGGAAGAGGTCTCCGAGGCTCATAAAATCAGCCACCTAGAGCGGCTCAAGCTCTAGAGCGGCCCACCGGACGTGAAGTTTGGCGCTACCTCAACTACAGTGAAAGCTACACTGCCGAAACAGACCAGAAAGCAGGAATCCCACCCACACTCCGGGAGTGAATCAGCGTTTCAGGTATACTGCGCAATATGCATCCGACTTACCATAAGGAGCGTTGACAAAGCAGAATCCGCGCACTAAGCAAGAAATGCGCGACACACCCTGATACGAGGTACACAGATGCTGCCCGGTATATTAAACGAAACGCCTTTGCCCTAAACGTCACGGATCACCAAGGCAAAGAACTCGCAGCTGTCACCATCCGGGCAAGAGCCGCCGATACTGCAGAGGAAACAGCAATCGCTCTGGTGCTAACAACTTTCCCTAATGTAGCAGTAATCCTCACTGACTCCCAAGCAGCAGCTCGCAAGTATATATACGAATCAAAAATGACGCATATAAGAAGCCGCACTCAAGATACTTGGAAACACATCGCACGCGCCCCGCTCCCCGACACCCACATTAACTGGGTTCCAGGCCATCAGGGCATGACAGCAAATGAGGCGGCACACGCCGCCGCCCGCGAGCATACCAGCCGAGTTTTCCTGCCATCCCACACCAGGCCGGCCATCAACGTTGATGGCATCGCCCTAAAGTACTCGGAGCTTCTGCAACACCAACGACTCAGCAGAAGAACGTATCCATCACCACACAAGAAGCTTAGCAAAGAGGAAGAAGTCCGCCGCCTACAGACAAACACCTATGTACACGGAATAATCATGCACAGGCTCTATACTACGCAGTACTCGTACACATGCACCCACTGCGACGTCCCAGACACCCTGAACCACATGGTCCAGGATTGCCCACTGCGTGACACATCCACAGATCCCAGCTCACAAGCTCAACATGACGACTCCAAACAAGGACGCCCCATAGAGGCTGAAGAAGAGCACCCCAACTCAGCGCAAATCGATACCACCACTGGAACGTGGGAGGCGAAGCTTTCGTCTGACGACCTGGATGACCAACGCAGTCTCGTCGCCCGGGCTAAGGAGGCAGCCCAAGCCAGAGGGTTCCTGGAATAAGAATCCTCCCACCTAGGGTGAACCGGGTCCTGACTCGGATTTCCGCTTCAGAAAATGAAAGTTTATTTTTCTCTCTCTCCCCTTACCCCATCCCCAGAGGCAGGGTAGTAAACTGGACATTCATCTTCCGGCCAATCTCCCCTCCTTTCGCATCTCGTTTATCTCTCTAATTGAAGAAAAAATTGTCCTGGATCCCTGACCAGGACGATTTTCTCTTCAATTGCGAGGCTTCCTTTGTGAGAAACCCGCATATGGGTTCCCCTTTTAGCATCGTGCTACAATTCAGGCGGATGACAAATTTTCCTTTCATAATTTTTTTCTGTATGTGCTTACCAATGCGTTTATCATGTTTGGTATTGTAAGCCTTCCTATTTTTTTTTTGATATGCAGTGTTGGAAATGGTAATTGATGCCGTTTACTAGACATACACGCAGTCATCTTGAGCTACCTGTTTAATAGATAGTAGTTGTGCCACCTGTCGCTGCTGTTGTCTAGGTGGCTGAAGCATTGTCAAACTGCCAGTTCTTTTCATTTATTCACCTATTTTCATTGCACACTGTACCTTGCTGCCAGAATAAAAAGGGATTGATTGATTGATTGATTGATTGATTGATTGATTGATTGAAAAATGGCCTCGCTTCCGCCCGCAAATTTCGGCTGACTCCTCGTCCCGTGCAGATGCAGACTGTGTCGGAGGCCGACCGGGGCGCCGTTTTGGAGGCGGTGCTGACCCGGACCAAGCTGCTGCGCCGACGGGATCGGCTGCGCATCGTCGGCGTCTGCGGATGCGTCGAAAACGCCAGAGACGTGAGCCGGTTTTGCAACGTGGCCGTCTATATACTTGATCGACACACTTTCTGCGGCACTTTCACATTACGCAATGTGCCAGCACATATATATATGCACCTTGCACTGAAGCTTTCCACAGCGATAAGATAGGTGTAATTCGAGATCGCTGGGAGAGGCCTTCGTCCTGGGCAGTTGGACATAAAAAATAGGCTGCTTCTGCTGCTGCTGATGAAGAACATCGCCAGAAACAGACTTCATAGCGAGCAGAGGAAGCAGTGTCGGAGGAACACGATGTATATATTAGCGAGGGTACCTCCGATCGCTTATGAGAAGCAGAGTGCCCTAGACCTGAAGATGTCAAGTGCGCATGTACAGCATGAACCTGCTCGGCGAAGGTCGCGCTTAACGCTCAGACAAGCGATGAATCGTGATCAATGACTCTCGTGAGTTTAACTGGAACGCCGCCTCCATTTCTTCACGGCCCTAATGGCTAGTGTCGACGACGTTGGAGCGATAAACGAATAAAGCTCCTGGATTTAAAAACGAAAGCATCGCGGCGCCATCTGGCTGATGGAAGGTGACGAACGGCGTTCGATGACGTCGCTTGTGCTTACACGAAACTCTGTGGTTTACACCAATCGTCCTGTCGAAATACTCTCCAGCCACACGAACTGGAAGTGAGCGCTGTAAAGTTCCAGCGTTGCGTTTGAGTGCCGCTTCCGTGTTGTGCATTTCAATTATCAAGCTTTCTTAATTTCGACGTTAGTATATTTGACAAGAGTCGCGCGTCATTCTCCAAATGGGACATGCAGTGCCAAGTACCTAGACCGTGCTTCCGGAGTTGATGCCCGTGGTGACGCCATTTATGTTTTCGTTACTTGTGTTGGTGTCTGTAGTGTATGTTGTTATTTCGTCTTGCTTTCTCTTTCGTTTTAGTATTTAAATAATTGGCATTTTGGTGTAGCCAACTCTATAAAGAGGCCTAACGTTCCATTTTTCTTCATTTAATAAAAAAGTGTTTACTTTAACGCAGGCAATTCAACGAAAAACACTGAGCGCATCCCTATTATGATGCGTTCTTTCGTACAGAACCACGGAGCGTAAACGAAAAAAGTAACGAGGGCACACTCACGAAGAAGACCGCATCCGGTAATAAAGGAAGAAAACAATTGAAAAGATCGCAAGTATGTCGCGAAATGAACAAGACACGAAATTTCGTGAATTTCGCTTCCGTGTGTAAAATCTCTAACTCTCCCTTTTCCTTTTCGTCTGTGGTCACATGTAGTCAGGTGTGGATTGGCACTGCGTGGAGTTGAGTCACTATGGTGGAGGGATGAGCGACGCTATGGTGGGTAATGGGATGCCCTCGCTTCGTTTGTCGCTAAACAAGCCATGAGCGAGGGGCGTACGAATTCCAAGTGGTGTTGAGTTAGAAGTTATATAAACAGATGTAAAGTTCCTCGGACAGGCTGGCCGACGTTTCGATAGATGGACCTATCTTTCTCAAAGGTGGCCTTGTCATCCTCGGCAAGTTAGTTTTAACGAGTTATCGGAGTGATGTCACGTGGTGTCACTGTCGGTGACGGCTAACTGGAGATAACCGTCGCAGACAGCGACACCACGTGATGTTACTAACTCTACTATTAGTCTACTATCCGCATATAGCCGTAACCGACTGCGGCACTCCATGACCTCACCTAACTAATAGAAATTATGGGGTCTTACGTGCCAAAACCATTATGTGATTATGAAGCACGCCGTAGTGGGAGGACTCCGGAATAATTTGGACCACCTGGGGTTCTTTAACGTACATCTAAGTACACGGGTGTTTTATGCATTTTGCCCCCATCGAAATGCGGCCGCCGTGGCCGGGATTCGATCCCGCGACCTCGTGCTCAGCAGCCCAAGTCACCCAACTAACCCGTTAAATCTATAACCCGGCGAGGATGAAAAGGCCGCCTATTTTATTAATATCGGTTCACTATCAAAACGTCGGGCAGCCTGTCTGAGGTACTTAACCCGTGTATTATCCACACAGTGTGCTTTTTATTTGTCGTGTGTTTTATTTTATTTGGCACAGTGTTTTATCCCACAGTGCGTTTCCATCTGTCGGCCTCCATCTTGAAAGTGTGTTGAGTGCACTTGTATACAAGCAAACGTGCACTTGTCTCGAGCGAATCCGCTGACAGCAAGTGGCTGCATTCTTTGCGTTCGTGTCTTTCAGCATAATTGAACAGCAAATATGACGAGGGACGGGCGTTGTAAAAGGTATGCAAACGTCGCTCCACACATTGTTTTTTATGTTCTCGCAGCTGGCCGCCTGGTTGGGACCGGACGCCAAGCACTACTCGTGAGTTGAAAAACAGCTCGTCTTGCGCACTTGGTTTGTTGCGATCGTTTACTATAGAACTGTCGGAACAGAGACAAGGTTCTCTCGCATTATCTTAAGGTTGTTGACGCTACCAAGGAAGTGGTGACAGGTCAAAGCATAATATTAACAGTGCCGGCACTAGTGACGCGCGTCTAAACATGTGGTACATAGCTGTCTACTGGGACATTTGTCGGTTTAAAAAAAAATTGGGGTTTTACGTGCCAAAACCACGATCTGATTATGAGGCACGCCGTAGTGGGGGCTCCTGAATAATTTGGACCACATGGGGTTTTTTAACGTGCACCTAAATCTAAGTCGCATTTCGCCCCCATCGAAATGCGGCCGCCGTGGCCGGGACGTATACCGCGACGGCGTGCTTAGCACTAAGTCCAACACCATAGCCACTAAGCAATCACGGCGGGTGTTTGCCGGTGTATAGCGCCATGCGCGATTAATTGTTCACGAAAAGAGCGACGCTGGAAACCAAAAACCACAAATGCCATTCTGTGCTTAAAATGAGAGATCTAAATGTAACTAAAAGTCGGTGGGCCGATATGTGTTGGGGTACCACGGTAAAATCACATATAAGGCAGTGTAGGGTGATATACAATCTGCCTGTTTAGAAGTCAGAGAAGCGCCGAGCAAGATTAGTTTTGAAGGACTAAAGAATATACAGATTCAAAGTACGTGTCGAAATCTATTTGAAGCAAAGCTCTAGTGAAGCGGTTAATTAAATGCGTTGCAACTAATGACATTGCGTACCATTTTGTTTACTTTCATGCTATGCACCGTGTAATTTCAGGAAAAAAAATTAAATTATGGAGTCTTACGTGCCAAAACCACGATCTGATTATGAGGCATGCCGTAGTGAGGGACTCCAGAAATTTGGACCACCTGGTATTCTATAACGTGCACCTAAATCTAAGTACACGGGTGTTTTCGCATTTCGCCCCAATTAATTTCAGGAAATGTTTATGTTTACCCACCATAAAGGTCACAGCTTTATTGTCATGCTATTTGTATGTCTATGCAGTACATCGCTCACAAATAAACCAGGCCCAAATGCAAGCAGCAAATCAGTTGTGTGCGCAGTGTGACACGTATATACGTAACGACTTCACAAGGACGAAGGCGACGTATGATGCCTGTCGAGGAAATAATGACGATGACAGGTGTGTGCACGGAAAAGGTCGACGCGTATCAAACAACATTTAGGGATTCGGTACCGCTTGGGCCACGGTGGGACATACTCATTCTGAAGGATTGGCCAAGAACGGGCGCACACCCCCACGTGGCACATACCGAATAGCTAAATCGCAAAAAGTAAAGTAAATGAAAGAACCTGTGAAATGTGATTCACCATTCTATTAAAAAATCATTGTCATTTAGGGATGCCCGTGAGCCGGCATTATATGTTCAGGTTTTATGTACGAAGTTATGTCTTTATTACGCGGCACAGCTCTGGGAAGACTTCGGCAGCATACAAGGCCTATATATCAGCATCACTTCGCGTGTGCCTTCATACAACCACTGCACATATATAGCCGAAGATAACCACGAAGTGGTGCTTCTCATCTTTCTCAACACACACACACACACACACACACACACACACACACACACACACACACACACACACACACACACACACACACACACACACACACACACACACACACACACACACACACACACACACACACACACACACACACACACACACACACACACACACACACACACACACACACACACACACACACACACACACACACACACACACACACACAACACACACACTATATATATATATATATAATATATATATCATCAGCCCATATTTATGTCCACTGCAGGACGAAGGCCTATTACAGAAGGTATATACGCGTATACCGACTATATATGCCCACACCAGCACGTTCTTAAAACAACGCACGCGTAGTACATTCAACCATTTAACGTTAAAGACTCAGGTCTTGCGTGCCAAAAGCACAATCTCATTATGAGGCAGTGGGCGCCTCTTGATTAATGTCACCATCTTTCGACCGTTCTTACCATGCACCTAAATCTAAGCACACGAGCGTCTTCGCACTCCACCTCCATTGGAATGTGGCCGTCGTGGCCGGGAATGGAAACCGCGACCTCGAATTCAGTAGCGCGACTCCATAGCCAATGCGCTACCAGGGTGGGTCATTGACCTATCTACACTTTGGCTATCTGCAGCCGCTGCTTTTTCTCAATAGCGGCCGGTGCTCGCTCGGCATGTACCAGATGGCGCTCGCGTGCAGGTTCCCGGCGAGCGCTCGTCCGGTGCCCCTGCGGCGCGTGGTGCTGGGATACCCGTGCTCCTCGAACACCAGCGACTTCCGCTTCGACATGGCGCTCTCCTACAAGCTGGCTGCAGTCATCAACGCGCACTCGGCCGGCAAGCCAGCGCTCGTGGTGAGCACGTCTGCATCGCACACGGTTACCGATAACAGTACTCACACTCACGAGTGCGAACTGTCAACCGAAGACCCACTTAATCGAAGGAAATAAGTAGAGGAAAGAAGAAATGAAAAGCATGGCACGCACACGCTAATGCCAAGCTCATCAATTTATAGCACGACGCACCGACAGCTGTGTTAGCATACCGCCGGTCAGTGCCGTTGATATCTCTCACAAATAATGGATCTAACTGGGCATCGTGCGCAACGGTAACGCTTCAATCAAATACAAATGAAAAGGGACACGACACTTTGCAAAGGTGTCATCGAACCGTCGTCTAGTGTACATGGTTTGCACCTGTCGATATGGTGCAACCGAAGGTCCCGTTTCGAAGCAATACGTTGTAGTGATGAAGAGGCGCACGTTAAGAGTGGGAAGCACGACTGGTGGTCGCGCTTGTGCACGCGTTGTTCATCAGCCGTCATGTCGTTGCAAATAGCCTGAAATACACTGTTTTCACACTTCTTGCGCGCCAATAGTCCCGTAACAATATTTGATTGGTTCATGCACCGTCTCATGTAGATAGTCGCGTGATAAGAACGGCCATTGGAGAACAGGCACCGTAGCTATGCAAGCACCTCAGGCTATCAGTGCAAGACTGATCGAGTTCTCGCATTCGCTACCATCCATGGATATTGAGGAATATTGAGGATATGTGAGGAATTAGTGTTACTAAATCATCACAGTTGCTGACGGCTGCAATCAATGGCAGTAAAACAAGCGGCAGTATTCGGAGCAGATTCAGGGACGTTGTTCAGATACGACTGGTGCGGTGACCAAATGGCCGACGCATATTGAAGTTGAGGACGAACAAATGCTAGGTAAACAGGCAGTCGGGTCGAATGAGAGGAGGGGGATCGTGAAGGTTACTTGTTTTATGTAGCCGAGTGTGCGGGATGCATGAGCTGTAATGCTTTATGTATACTATTACTGCATCAATATTTGGGCGATGGATGCGGGCCGAGGCATTTGTTACACGACACGCGAGTTATGTGGCTGTTATTAAAGGCCTCCAGCAACGAACATCAATTTTTTTCGGGTATTACGTGCCGGAACCACGATCTGATTATGAGGCATAGGCGCAGTAGATAATTTGAATTAATTTGGACCTCCTGGAAATCTTTCTTGTGCACCTAAATCTAAGTACGCTAGCGTTTTTGCATTTCGCCCCCATCTAAATGCGGCCGCCGTAACCGGGATCGGACCCGCGACCTCGAGCCAAGCAGCGCAAGCAGCGAAATTTTGGACTTCATAAACAGTCTAGTTTACGATAATGTAATGACCTCCGAGATTAGGCGCTGCCTCGGAGGTAACGTGCTAGAACTTACGTCATATTCGCTAACCACCAGGTGCACGCGTTGTCGGCTTAGGGGCTGGTTAAAGGCTGCTAATAAAAAATGCAATTAGCAGCTCGGCGGCTTGCCAAGATAGCTTCAATAAAAATTACTAATTTAGCTGAAGTGAAGTTTCGTTGCAGTTGACCTTTAAGCGAGCAGTTGAAAATTGAAAGAACTTTCTCGCTGTTGAAGGTCATTAGTTTGCATTTATCAGCCAAAAGTATCATTTACCAGCGCGAGCACCAGTTATGTGATAGAGGTCCCGTTGAAGCGCAAGCCAATCTGCGGTTGAATGAATTTTGTGATAGAATATTCAATTATCAGCGGAGAGTCGAATGTTGGTCGAATGTTAGCATTGCTCTACGTTATACTCTGGTGCTTCGTAAAATTTACATTAGGTTTCAAATAAGCAGATTAAACGGGAAAATTCCTACGATTGATTTTTTAGAGAAAATCAACAAGTATTCGTAATTTCGACGAACGCTACGAACGTTGAAATAAATTCTGTGGTTTTATGTCATTAATAGCACAGTGGCCTTAGCATTAATTTTTACAATCTAGATTTGCTTAACCTGCACTCAAAGCCCGCAACGTGACCACTTCAGCACTAAAGTTCTGCCGCACATTACGCTTAACCTGCCCTTATTTTCTCGGTATGGCGTAGAGGTCTCTAACCCTTTGGAAACCAATGCAGATAACGGCCATATAACGCTTTCGAGCAGTTGCTCAAGGAATATTTTTCAAAGACCGCAATTAACTGACGCTTGTGAGAAGCTTTTTCCACACATCACCCATGAGATGTGTTCCCTCTAAACATCAGCTTTGTGGCAAGTTAGATTTTTTGAGGGCATTAGGTAAACTTTCATGTTTCGTAAAATGCGGTTGTCAAACTGCGCAACGTTTGTGTTGGTAATTTTCCAGATGGGGCTGAAATAACGTACGCAGTTGAACTTTCTTCTCTACGTCAATCATAACGTGCTTCCCATTTAAGCGAAATTGAAACAACCTGCCTTGCTTAGGACATACTGGTGGGCTAGTTGGTTAATCATGATGGAATATGGCAGCGCGCTTCGAAACAAGGACGTAACACAGAGTGGACAAACACGAACGCTCGCGTTTGTCCCCTCTGTGTTATGTCCTTGTTTCCAAGCGCGCTGCCATATTCCAACCTGCCTTGTTTAGTTAGCCGAGAAGACCGGGAAAACAAACTACACGCCTTGTATTTATATGGCGGTAAAATAGAAAGAAAATAGCATTGAGCAATTATTTTCAAAACATGTGATTAACCTACACTCTTCGAACTTCCGATACACGTCACCTAAGACCATAGAGCTTCTCACTATAACACCTAGAGGGTAAACTGGCGCCACCGTCTATGCGAGTTTCTTAAAGGGCGCCGTTCCCTCATGGGAATGACGGGATTTGTGTCTGCGAGGCTTGTGTTGGCTGGTGTTGAACGAGGCTTCGTCTAAAACGTGGATATGGCTACACAAATAACGCTTTCTTAAAATAAAATCTACATAAAAGGCTTTCATTCACCCATATTAAATCTCTCAATAAAGTTTACTCACCTAAAATGCAGAATCAAAAGAAGAAAAGCAAGAACAGACGACAAGTTGTTCCACAGCGAGCGATAATCTTGTCGCCTGCCCTCCAAATTTAGCGGCCAGCTGATACTTTTTACGTTTCATATAATTGTGCATCCAATAGCAGGCCCTCAAAATTAAACAAAACATGTTTTTGTGTAATAATAAAGCTAAAGCAGTTTTTTACGTGCTGTTTTAGCAGGAAATGAATCACTGTGCCAGACGGAACGGTGCTAGCCAGGCGCGTCTTCAAGGCGTTCTGGCTCTCCAAGGACGATGCCAATCCGAAGTCACAATATACCGGCATTCCCATGGATACCACAGCGCAGCAGCGCCAGTTTTCCCTCTAGGTAATATAGTGAGAAACTCTATGCCTAAGACATGACCCGCATTCTCTGTGGATATAAAGCTACTGCCACCGTTGGTTGATCCAAGGAAGCGGGGAAACTTTATGCGTTCCTTATAATCTAAACAGCACAGAACGAAAAAAAGATTCGTTCATCTCCCAAGTGACCCACAAGCCTCAAAATTTTGCCTGCACACCACCCTTAGCACTCCCCCTTATAATTTCCCATAAATATAAAAGCAGTGAATGATTTTAGTTATTTCAGGACACCGTGAAAACACGCACATAACGCTTTCGAGTGGCTTCTAGTGGCACTCACAGCTTTGCTGTAACGCGCCCAGGTTCAGCGCAGGGCGGCAATCTAATTAAATGACGCGATGCTTGATTGAGCACAGCGCTGCCGTGTTAGCGATGCACGAACTAAATTGTTGCCTGCTGCTGTTAACGGTCTCTGTCACGAGGGTGAAGGCGAATGCATGTGTCGAGGCAGGAGTGACGAGACGCGTAGATAAGTGGGACGCTGTCTAGATACGATCATAGTTAACGTCCATAAGTGACGAGACTGGCTCTTCACCCGAGCCTTCACGCGAGCATTCTTATCAAGCCACGATCTCGGTCGCTTCCTTCTCGCCCGACCGTGAGGCGCAAGCAGTGACGTCACTCAGGGGCCTGTACTATGGGCGGGACAGTTGCACTCTTCGGCATTTCAGTTTCGCTTTTTTTTTTGCGTGAAACTTGTATTTCTGGAAACGATTATGAGCTCCTCAGATGGCGCACTTCAAATCTTCCATTGGGATCAGTCGCATAGCTCTTTTTGGCTAAAAAAGGTATTACTCTAATTTGCATAATGACTTGTCTAATTATTATATAGAG
Source organism: Dermacentor silvarum (assembly GCF_013339745.2). Taxonomy (NCBI): domain Eukaryota; kingdom Metazoa; phylum Arthropoda; class Arachnida; order Ixodida; family Ixodidae; genus Dermacentor; species Dermacentor silvarum. Next base: position 7,556,982 of record NC_051156.1, on the reverse strand, counting down.
TCATTTTCAAATGTATGACTCCATGGTGAATAAATAAAGAGGAAATCATTTAACTATCTTATCTTCCCCATTTTTAAGGTATTTCAAACGCCTTTTGTGAGAAACCCTGATATATTCCTAATTGTAAATTGTTCGATGTGTGTTTTATGACAAACCTCACTGCGACACGAACAACGGCCCTGGAGGAAACGGGGTCGCGTGTCCAGAGTATTCTAATCTTACAGTGCGGCAAAGGTTCTTGAAGCAAAAAGGAAATAATTGTTCCACTGAGAACAAAAGCCCAAGCATATTGTTTTCGGACCCCTCCTCAGAATTTGTGCTGTCGTTTGCCTAGTGAGTGACGTAAACGCGTGTTCTTGCAAGCTGTCTGGCATCGGTCTCTGGCAGACAACAGCCGTACAGTATATCTGACTGATGGCACCGTGTCTCGCAGTTCTGCTCCACTCGCAAGGGGGCCGTGCAGGCGGCCACCGTGCTGGCCTCTTCCCTGGGCCCAATTCGGAGACCGGCCTTCTCGAAGGAGCTGCTCGCCACAGCAGCCGCCATCAGGGACGCCAAACTGAGGGGTGAGGAGGACCTTAGTATATACGCTAGAAAGGGGAACTGACGCTTGGTCTACTCGGTGGCTCATAGTTTTTGCCTGGGCGCCAATTGCAGAACATGAAAGAACACTGAAATCATCATCATCATCATCATCATCATCAATCAACAACCTATTTTTATGTCCACTGCTGGACGAAGGCCTCTCCCTGCGACCTCCAATTACCCCTGTCTTGCGCTAGCTGATTCCAACTTGCGCCTGCAAATTTCCTAACTTCATCACCTCACCTAGTTTTCTGCCGTCATCGACTGCGCTTCCCTTCTCTTGGTATCCATTCTGTAACTCTAATGGTCCACCGGTTATCCATCCTACGCATTACATGGCCTGCCCAGCTCCAATTTTTTCTCTCAATGTCAATTAGAATATCAGCTATTCCCGTTTGCTTTCTGATCCACACCGCTATCTTCCCGTCTCTTAACGTTAGTCCTAAGATTTTTCGTTCCATCGCTCTTTGTGCGGTGCTTAACTTGTTCTCGAGCTTCTTCGTTAACCTCCTAGTTTCTGCCCCATATGTTAGCACCGGTAGAATGCAATGATTGTACACTTTTCTTTTCAACGACAGTGGTAAGCTCCCAGTCAGGATTTGGTAATGCCTGCCGTATGCACTCCAACCCAATTTTATTCTTCTGTAAATTTCTTTCTCGTGATCAGGGTCCCCTGTGGGTAATTGACCGAGATAAACGTACTCCTTTACAGACTCTAGAGGCTGACTGGCGGTCGTGAATTCTTGTTGCCTTGCCAGGCTATTGAACAATATCTTTGTCTTCTGCATATTCATCTTCAACCCAATTCTTACACTTTTTCAATTAAGGTCCTTAATCATTTGTTGTAATTCGTCTCCATTGTTGCTGAACAGAACAATGTCATCTGCAAACGGAAGGTTACCGAGATATTCGCTGTTTATCCTCACTCCTAAGCCTTCCCAGTCTAATGGCTTGAATACTTCTAAGCATGCAGTGAATAGAATTGGAGAAATTGTATCTCCTTTCCTGACCCCTTTCTTGATAGGTAACTTTCTACTTTTCTTGTGGAGAACCAAGGTAGCCTGTGTAATCTTTGTAAATATTTGCCAAGGTATTCACGTATGCATCCTGTACTCCTTGACTACGCAATGCCTCTATGACTGCTGGTATCTCTACTGAATTAAATGCCTTTTCATACGTTTTTTATAGTTTGAAGTATTTCACACTGGAATACTTCACAAATACGCAGCAACAGACAGTCCTCACCCAGGATGCGCAAAAATAAAAGCACCAGGCAAGGAATGAAGGAAACAGCAACGTTAATCACGTGCCTTCCGAAATGTATATCTACTTAGCAGAGAGTAGCGACTGACGAACAGCTGACACAGTTATGCAAGTTCTTAAATATACGATATGCTTGGGTGCATATCGTACATACTGCAAGAATTATTAACGGTTTAGCAATAGTGGAGACGGAAGAAAAGGGGTCAGTTATAAAACATCTTTATTAAAAATTCATGAGCCATTCCACTCTGTATAAAGGTGGTTGACCAGCGAAGTTGTTTAGCGCACGACACAGAGGTGACACAGAATTTTGAACAAAGTTACGAACTCATTTATTGTCCTGATCGGGGGTGATCGTGACGATAGGTACGCACACACATTCGCGTATCATCTCTTTTATTAAATGCATCCGTTACGTAAGACAATGAATGGCTCATACCCCCGTAAACGCGGCCTCCCCATTACGATGACAGAAGAGAAGTGAAATTCTACGCTCGAATGATGAGCGGCAACGGAGCCAGCTGTGTAAGAAGACGACGACGCCGAACGCGTGAGTAGTGGCACGAGCGCATTCGCACAGTTGCGCCCAGGGGCGCCAACGAGCCAGCCGTGGAAGAAGACGATGGCGCTCGAGCCATTACTGATGATGACAGTTTTTTGGACAACGGAGCCAGCTGTGTAAGAAGACGACGACGCCGAACGCGTGAGTAGTGGCACGAGCGCATTCGCACAGTTGCGCCCAGGGGCGCCAACGAGCCAGCCGTGGAAGAAGACGATGGCGCTCGAGCCATTACTGATGATGACAGTTTTTTGGACAACGGAGCCAGCTGTGTAAGAAGATGACGACGCCGAACGCGTGAGCAGTGGCACGAGCGCATTCGCACAGTTGCGCCCAGGGGCGCCAACGAGCCAGCCGTGGAAGAAGACGACGCCGCTCGATCCATTACTGATGATGACAGTTTTTTGGACAACGGAGCCAGCTGTGTAAGAAGACGACGACGCCGAATGCGTGAGCAGTGGCACGAGCGCATTCGCACAGTTGCGCCCAGGGGCGCCAACGAGCCAGCCGTGGAAGAAGACGACGCCGCTCGATCCATTACTGATGATGACAGTTTTTTGGACAACGGAGCCAGCTGTGTAAGAAGACGACGACGCCGAATGCGTGAGCAGTGGCACGAGCGCATTCGCGCAGTTGCGCCCAGGGGCGCCAACGAGCCAGCCGTGGAAGAAGACGACGGCGCTCGAGCCATTACTGATGATGACAGTTTTTTGGACAACGGAGCCAGCTGTGTAAGAAGACGACGACGCCGAACGCGTGAGCAGTGGCACGAGCGCATTCGCACAGTTGCGCCCAGGGGCGCCAACGAGCCAGCCGTGGAAGAAGACGACGGCGCTCGAGCCATTACTGATGATGACAGTTTTTTGGACAACGGAGCCAGCTGTGTAAGAAGACGACGACGCCGAACGCGTGAGCAGTGGCACGAGCGCATTCGCGCAGTTGCGCCCAGGGGCGCCAACGAGCCAGCCGTGGAAGAAGACGACGGCGCTCGAGCCATTACTGATGATGACAGTTTTTTGGACAACGGAGCCAGCTGTGTAAGAAGACGACGACGCCGAACGCGTCAGCAGTGGCACGAGCGCATTCGCGCAGTTGCGCCCAGGGGCGCCAACGAGCCAGCCGTGGAAGAAGAGGATGGCGCTCGAGCCACTACTGATGATGAAAGTTTTTTGGACAACGGAGCCAGCTGTGTAAGAAGACGACGACACCGAACGCGTGAGTAGTGGCACGAGCGCATTCGCGCAGTTGCGCCGAGGGGCGCCAACGAGCCAGCCGTGGAAGAAGACGACGGCGCTCGAGCCATTACTGATGATGACAGTTTTTGGACAACGGAGCCAGCTGTGTAAGAAGACGACGACACCGAACGCGTGAGTAGTGGCACGAGCGCATTCGCGCAGTTGCGCCGAGGGGCGCCAACGATCCAGCCGTGGAAGAAGACGACGGCGCTCGAGCCATTACTGATGATGACAGTTTTTTGCACAACGGAGCCAGCTAGACGACGACGCCGAACCCGTGAGTAGTGGCACGAGCGCATTCGCGCAGTTGCGCCGAGGGGCGCCAACGAGCCAGCCGTGGAAGAAGACGACGGCGCTCGAGCCATTACTGATGATGACAGTTTTTTGCACAACGGAGCCAGCTGTGCAAGAAGACGACGACGCCGAACGCGTGAGTAGTGGCACGAGCGCATTCGCGCAGTTGCGCCGAGGGGCGCCAACGAGCCAGCCGTGGAAGAAGACGACGGCGCTCGAGCCATTACTGATGATGACAGTTTTTTGCACAACGGAGCCAGCTGTATAAGAAGACGACGACGCCGAACGCGTGAGTAGTGGCACGAGCGCATTCGCGCAGTTGCGCCGAGGGGCGCCAACGAGCCAGCCGTGGAAGAAGACGACGGCGCTCGAGCCATTACTGATGATGACAGTTTTTTGGACAACGGAGCCAGCTGTGCAAGAAGACGACGACGCCGAACGCGTGAGTAGTGGCACGAGCGCATTCGCGCAGTTGCGCCCAGGGGCGCCAACGAGCCAGCCGTGGAAGAAGACGACGGCGCTCGATCCATTACTGATGATGACAGTTTTTTGGCACAACGGAGCCAGCTAGACGACGACGCCGAACCCGTGAGTAGTGGCACGAGCGCATTCGCGCAGTTGCGCCGAGGGGCGCCAACGAGCCAGCCGTGGAAGAAGACGATGGCGCTCGAGCCACTACTGATGATGACAGTTTTTTGGACAACGGAGCCAGCTGTGTAAGAAGACGACGACACCGAACGCGTGAGCAGTGGCACGAGCGCATTCGCGCAGTTGCGCCGAGGGGCGCCAACGAGCCAGCCGTGGAAGAAGACGACGGCGCTCGAGCCATTACTGATGATGACAGTTTTTTGCACAGCGGAGCCAGCCGTGGAAGAAGACGACGGCGCTCGATCCATTACTGATGATGACAGTTTTTTGCACAACGGAGCCAGCTAGACGACGACGCCGAACCCGTGAGTAGTGGCACGAGCGCATTCGCGCAGTTGCGCCGAGGGGCGCCAACGAGCCAGCCGTGGAAGAAGACGATGGCGCTCGAGCCACTACTGATGATGACAGTTTTTTGGACAACGGAGCCAGCTGTGTAAGAAGACGACGACACCGAACGCGTGAGCAGTGGCACGAGCGCATTCGCGCAGTTGCGCCGAGGGGCGCCAACGAGCCAGCCGTGGAAGAAGACGACGGCGCTCGAGCCATTACTGATGATGACAGTTTTTTGCACAACGGAGCCAGCTGTGCAAGAAGACGACGACGCCGAACGCGTGAGTAGTGGCACGAGCGCATTCGCGCAGTTGCGCCGAGGGGCGCCAACGAGCCAGCCGTGGAAGAAGACGACGGCGCTCGAGCCATTACTGATGATGACAGTTTTTTGCACAACGGAGCCAGCTGTATAAGAAGACGACGACGCCGAACGCGTGAGTAGTGGCACGAGCGCATTCGCGCAGTTGCGCCGAGGGGCGCCAACGAGCCAGCCGTGGAAGAAGACGACGGCGCTCGAGCCATTACTGATGATGACAGTTTTTTGGACAACGGAGCCAGCTGTGCAAGAAGACGACGACGCCGAACGCGTGAGTAGTGGCACGAGCGCATTCGCGCAGTTGCGCCCAGGGGCGCCAACGAGCCAGCCGTGGAAGAAGACGACGGCGCTCGATCCATTACTGATGATGACAGTTTTTTGCACAACGGAGCCAGCTAGACGACGACGCCGAACCCGTGAGTAGTGGCACGAGCGCATTCGCGCAGTTGCGCCGAGGGGCGCCAACGAGTCAGCCGTGGAAGAAGACGATGGCGCTCGAGCCACTACTGATGATGACAGTTTTTTGGACAACGGAGCCAGCTGTGTAAGAAGACGACGACACCGAACGCGTGAGCAGTGGCACGAGCGCATTCGCGCAGTTGCGCCGAGGGGCGCCAACGAGCCAGCCGTGGAAGAAGACGACGGCGCTCGAGCCATTACTGATGATGACAGTTTTTTGCACAGCGGAGCCAGCCGTGGAAGAAGACGACGGCGCTCGATCCATTACTGATGATGACAGTTTTTTGCACAACGGAGCCAGCTAGACGACGACGCCGAACCCGTGAGTAGTGGCACGAGCGCATTCGCGCAGTTGCGCCGAGGGGCGCCAACGAGCCAGCCGTGGAAGAAGACGATGGCGCTCGAGCCACTACTGATGATGACAGTTTTTTGGACAACGGAGCCAGCTGTGTAAGAAGACGACGACACCGAACGCGTGAGCAGTGGCACGAGCGCATTCGCGCAGTTGCGCCGAGGGGCGCCAACGAGCCAGCCGTGGAAGAAGACGACGGCGCTCGAGCCATTACTGATGATGACAGTTTTTTGCACAGCGGAGCCAGCTGTGGAAGAAGACGACGACGCTCGGGCCATTGCTGATGACGACAGTTTCTGCCCACAACGCCACGAAACCCGCCATCTTAGCCATATACAGCTTCGCTGTAAAACTAAATAAAACATAAGATATAAAATAAATGTACACATGGCCGCGACGCCTATGCAATAAATGATTTTATAAATTTCGTTGCTCCTTATAAAACCAAGGAGGTTCGTGCGGATGGGCCTGTTGTTAGATGTGCACTTTGCATACCTCGTCGTATGCACCGCGCAGAGAAAGTCCCTGGAGAGCCTGCTGCCCCTGGGTGGCCAACGATCGGCACTCCCACAAAATATGCTTTAAATGTGGTGAAGTTAGGTGGCCACATATGGGGCACCTCGACCACTCCCTCTCCTGTGGCGGATCAGCTGCAGGAGTGCTCTGTACCCATCGCCATTGCTAGGTCGCAGCTAGGATTATTGTTGTCCCAGTTCTTACTCTTGTAAGTGTGACGGTCTCTAGTCGTGTGAGACCTGGAGGCAGTAAATAAAGTGTTGCGAGGTGACGGTGTAAGGAAGCCTCTCCCAGCACCATATACTCTCTCCCACTGCTTCGACAGTCGTCCGCGGGCGACATTCCTCGACTGCCTACACCCCGTATTTAAGCCAAGAGCACCCACGTGACGTCATGAAGCAGCCTCGTTTATTTTCACAGTTGTCCTCGGTTTGTGTGTCACGTGAATCCCCAAAGTTTGCGACGCTGCTAGTGACTGGGGTGCTGCAGGCAATACGCGTGTGAAGTGTCTGCTGGCATAGAGAGCGGCTCACCCAACCAAAGGCTTTGGTTGAACTTGCAGCTGTTTTCGCGTGCGTGCCTCTGTGTAATTCCATAGTAGTATTTCGCAGACACCATCAGCACCATTGTCTGTTTACAGTGCCTAGACTCGATGAGGGGGCCTTTTAAGAATTTCATTGAGGCGCGCTTCAGACGCCGTGATTTGTACTGAAGTTACAGTTTTGCTTATGTGCATCATTCCAATGTGGGCATACTCAGGCAAAAACTGAGATCCTGTCATTTGAGCCTCAATGTATATGGCCATACAATGATTACAGTAAGAATACGACAGGGACACGATAGACTTAAGTGATGAACGTTACAAAGGAAGTCCACTTATTAGTACAGTGCACAATAAAAGAAACAACTTGACAGTCATGCACAAGAAATCTAGCATTGCATACGCTGCAATGCAATAATATTGAATACGCTGTATTTTTCAACCAAAATATTTTACGACAATAGTTTGTTTAGTAACAAAGCAAAATCGTGGACCTGACGTCGATCGTCCATGTTCAGTGCCACGAAACGGAACACGCCAGAATTATTTGCTTTCTTCAAGTTATTACGGAAAGACCCGGAAAGGCTCGCCAAATGCAGCTTCTCCGTTCGCCAACGTCGACTCCGAAAGTGACTAGTATTTTCGCTGTCCTCCGAGATGCTTGTCTCCTCCTCTCCCCCTCCGCAGAGCTGGTTCAGCGTTCGGGCGTGGGCTGGCACCACGCGGGCCTCGAGGCGTCCGACCGAGATGCGCTCGAGTCGCTGTTCCGCGCCGGCGCTCTGCGCGCCCTGGTCAGCACGAGCACGTTGGCCGTGGGGGTCAACCTGCCCGCGCGGCTGGTCGTGGTGCGAGGGACCACCACGTACGGGGGCCGACCCCAGCCGTACCCGGAACTGGTGCTCGAGCAGATGGTCGGAAGGGCCGGCAGGCCGCAGGTAGGTACGCGTTGCTACTGCTGCATGCGCTCAACGCGACTCAATCTCCGCTTGCAGGTTTAACGAGCGTATACTCTTTAGACGGGCCAAAAAAAGAGGTAGACGCAACACAAGCGAATTCTGAGTTAGAGTGGAGACACGCTTGAGCACGAGTGAATGGAAGCTTTTTATACCAGACAGAATGAGAAAGCGTGTACTATGAGTGACACATCTGCCATGTTGCTCAGCAAAGACCAATTTTTTTTTAGAAAGAATGCTGTGGTTTGGTTTTCCGTGACCATTCCAAGGTGGATACGATGTTTCTGGCCTCTTAATGCAGCCTGCGTGCTTTCTATGTGAATTTATACCTGTCTGTCTGCTTCAAATAAACCTCAATTGCGAGGATAGCCGCTTGTCCTGTGTCGACGTTCATTTGTCCCGTCTAAGGTTAAACCTGCAAGCATATGGACAAACTATCCCCGCAACACTCTCTGCCATGAATCTCTTGCTTCTGTGCAACATGAGCATACACGAATTGAAAGAAATTTGTGCCGCAGATACTTTGAGCTGTACTCACGCCAGAAATAATGCATCACTGCACGTGCCACAAGTTGAACTTCTCGATCTGTACGCTATTGGCGGCGGAGTGGCCACACATAGCGCCAAATATTAAAATTGGAGTCGGTTTTGCTGTTTATTCTCTTGTTGATGGTGCCGGTAAAATAAGGATCTCTCTTAGCACCCACCCGTACGTACCCGTTGTTGAATACGTGAAACTGTTATTATTTGTGCAAATAGAGTTTCATATAAGCCTCGACGTTGAAATAGAGAGATAAAATAACTTTTCTAAATGCTATCATTGCTTGCTATGGAGTCGTGCAAGGGCATGACGAATTATTTAGAAAATTGTCATTGCACGGCAGATAGGCCGAAGTACGCTTTCAAATTGCAATGAAGTGAAAAATCTCAGTGAATGCAATGAAAAATACGTTCTCTGTAAGCATCAGACTGAGGGTTCCATGTCGTTATTGGATGTGTTTCTTTGATTCCTACCCGCCGTGGTTGCTTAGTGGCTATGGTGTTGGGCTGCTGAGCGTGAGGTCGCGGGGTCGAATCCCGGCCAGGGGGGCTGCAATTCGATGGGGACAAATGCGAAAGCACCCGCGTACTTAGATTTAGGTGCACGTTAAAGAATCCCAGGTGGTATAAATTATTCCGGAGTCCCCGGGACATTGCGGCGTGCCTCATAATCAGATCGTGGTTCTGGTATGTAAAACCCACAATTTAATTAAATTTTTCTTTGATTCCTCCTAGTCGAAAAAAATCAAACCAACATTACAAATGAGGGCCGTAGTATTCTTCCCCTTTTTATTCTAGAAAAGAAATCCTATAGGCTAAACTTGGCAATGTAGCAATATCGTGATCATTTGAATCTCCAAGTTCAACTTACAAAGCTGTACAAGTGGGTTTGAAGAATGTTCCCATTTAGTGATCTCCTGCAGGGTTCTAATGTGATATTGAGTGAAATTCTGACACCATCAGCTGCCAAGTTACAGGGCAACGTTTTAAGAGCAATAAAGATAGCAGCATTCAGAATAGGCGAAAGTGGAGCTTGTGCGAGACATCGGGAAAGCCCGCGCCTTCGTATAAGCTCAGGGTGTGCCGGGACAAAAGTAATTTCCAAGGGAAGAGAAGAAGTTCAGTAGACGAAAAGAGAAAGGTCTACAGGACAAGGAAGGACGCATGCGCCATGTTTTCGAAGATTTGAGTTTTCGTTGTCGCATCGACTTTTTAGACCACAGCTTTTAGGTTCTCGTCGCTGCGGCGAGCGTCGGCGTCCCTCGTAACCGAGCGAACGAGCACAGCCAAGGAGCGCAGCGGTGGATGAAAGACGGCGATAGCGAAGAGAGCGTGAGGACGAAAGCGGAGGGGGAGCGGTATGGCGAAAGCGTGAGAAGAAAAGCGCAGTGCCGCGCAAGACTGGCTCTGCGGCGCCGATGGCTACGAGATGGCCCAGAGTAGCGCGCGTCGGCTTTCCCTCGGTGACGCCAACGATACCATATACTGGAAACAAAGCGCTGCCTGAGTGGAGGTCTGTCTGCGGCTGTGGATCGCGCCCGCGCGTCACCAACCCGGTGCTTCATGCGATCTCCCCGATTAGCGAGGCAGTCGCGCCACACTTAGCTTTGTCTGCAGCGTGCCGCACGAGACAGATTGCCCGCGCCAGCCAATATATCGCGAAATGAAAACACGTGCAGAGTGGCACTCCAATTTCGCATTAGGATGTATCATAATCGTCGGTGATTTTTTTAGGGTGGCTTTATAAAAATGCAGTGAAACTAGTTGAAGCCCAGCGTCCTCCCTGCCCTGTCGTCTTTTCTCTTTTTGTCTACAATATTTCTTTTCTTCCCACTAAGCGCTGGAAATGTCTCAAATGCCGACGCTTCAATTAGTCCACATTTCTGCATTAAAGTCTGATCCAATGTTGTATTGAGATACTGGAGTTTGCGGGACAAAGAATCGTAGTGTGCTTTGTTAAGCACTTTAAATGGCGGTTAATTAGTGAGGACACATCTTTCAAAGTAAAGGGCCTTTTGCAGGCACAAAAAAAAGAAACAAGGAAAAAGAAACGAAAGAAAACGAGGAAGAAACGGAGAAAAGAAAACGTGTGAATTTTGTTCTTGCTGTCTGCAAAATTTGAACATATCGCATGTTGCGCCTGTTAATTCGGACGGAGACATATGACATCTAGTTCTTGTGTAGTTTTTATTTAGTGACTAAATTATTTATTTTAGAATAACCCAATTGCATCATTCAATGGGTACTATTGTGTTTATTATTGTCGCGTATGCTCTTGAGGATACGCAATGGCCTGAAGCACGTAAAAAATAATAACTTAGAAAGTAAATAGGAGGCTAAATAGTAAGAACACGGGCCCAACGACGCACTGAATGTTGGTTTGCAGTCGTCGGTCTTACATCACGCGCATGTGCCAGAACAACACAAAAAAGAACGCACACGATACCAAGAGCAAATTTCACAGGACAAAAAGAAAGAAGGTCTCTTCTTGTTAAGAGAATTAAGGCACGCAAAATGTTCGTTTGAGATCAAGGCGAACCAACGCAACATCACGAGCATTTTTGTTTGTGTTCAACCATTGCAATGTTCACTTGGAACTTAATCTATGGCTGTGTGTAAACTGTGAGGCAGATGGAGCTAAAAGTAAATTGCAAGGCCAACGAACGCAGAACAAGAAAGTAGCAAATAAGTGAAATTTGTTTCGTGTGGCTGTTGGGGGGACGTGTCTTTGCATCAGTCTCCTAGAAACACGATTTCTGCCCAGAGGGACTGTATGGGCACCCTGCACTTTTCAGAGGGCGCTAAGACGTTTTCATTTTTCACCCCAGCGTCGCCGACACCGGCCGCTAGAGAGGTGATGAAAATCATACACCATTTTATACACCATTCCAAACGATAGGCGGTCGCTTTTCGTCGCTCGTCTGAGTGTTATGCCCTGCGCATGCGCACTTTCGACGTTTTCACAAATGGGACAGTCTTGCCCCGTGATAAGCGATCGAAAGTGCCATGGTGAACGTATACAGCGTGTCTCCAGTTTTGGTTCTACCACTCGTTAGGCTGTGTTCTGGCGCTGCTGACTACTCTGCAAAGCTTCAGCGCAGGGTAGGCCTACCTATAGTTGCGCACTTAGGAATAATGTTCGATGAACGTCGGATGCGTTATACGTGTTAAATGTCGATAACGTAATTCCTTTCCTCTGGAAGTCATCGTTTAATGGACCACTCGCCACGATGGCTCATTGGCAATCTTCGGCTGCCGAGCACAACGTGGGATGTTCTTCTTTCTGGGGTTTTACGTGCCAAAACCAGCTCTGATTATGAGGCACGCCGTAGTGGAGGGCTCCAGATTAATTTTGACCCCCTAGGGTTATTTAACGTGCACTACAACGCAAGCGGTTACAGAATGGATACCAAGAGAAGGGAAGCGCAGTCGATGTCGGCAGAAAACCAGATGGGATGATGAAGTTAGGAAATTTGCAGGCGCAAGTTGGAATAAGCTAGCGCAAGACAGGGGTAATTGGAGATCGCAGGGAGAGGCCTTCGTCCTGCAGTGGACATAAAATATAGGCTGATGATGATGATGACAACGCAAGCACACGGGCGTTCTTGCATTTCGCCTCCATCGAAATGCGGCCGCCGCGGCCGGGATTCGATCCCGCTATCTCGTGCTCAGCAGCGCAGCGCCTTAGCTGACTGAGCCACCCCGGCGGGTAATGTGGAATGTTCGGTTCTAGGCCACGTCAGCTACGTTCCTATGGAAACGAAAAAAAAAATGAAAACGGTCGTGTAACGTGCACGTTAAACAACACCAGGTGGTCGAAATTGATCCGCTGGAGCATTCCACTGTACTTTTCTCGTAGCCCGCGTGTTTCTTGGGCCACTAAGCTTCGTAAGTTACTTTTATCGCAATAACAATTATTCGGACATTCCAGGCGAATTTTCGCCGCCGTCGTCACCATGAGGTTTTGTAAAAATTCAAGTGCGATAAGATCCCATCGCGGAAGCCGAGAAGAACGGTAGCTTTATGCGCGCCCAATGTTGAAGGTCACGTGATAAAGTGCGCGAAAGGCCGGGGAGTGGGAGAGGAGATAAACGCGCGGTACCATGATCGTGCGCGCAGCTAGGAGAGGGGCACGCGGACAGGTCGAGCGCCGGCCTCCGCCTCTAACTCTGCCGTCCGCCGCCCGGGCTTAATCTTGGAGGTAATCTCTGGCGGGTGGAAAAGCTGGGCGAGCCGAGACGGCTGCTGGTTGCGTTTGTGCTGTCTTCGCGCACACGTACTGCTGTAGGTCGCGCAATCTCAACTTTCGGAGACGCGTTGAAGAGAAAGGCAGCAGAAGCTTTGGATCCACTATGCGCTCTTCATCACGCCAACGAGTGTTCGCGACAGCGAGTGTTCGCACTCATCGAGTGAGATCTGTTCTTGTGTGCCTCTGCGCACGCGACACCGTACTTGCTTATACGTAAGCAAATGTTTACTGTCTATACGACAGATAAAACTATGAACCTTGCCTCGTGTAGTCTTAATACATTTGCTATCGCAATCTATTTATTTATTTATTTATTTTCGTACTCTCAATCACCCGAAGGCTTACAGGAGAGGAGGGGGCACGAACAAATGTAAGTGTTAATAACGGTCTTTAAATTCTTGGAGTTAGAGATAACAGTGACGGAGGCAGGGAGGTGGTTCCAGTCTTCCGAGGTTTTTAGTATAAGTGAGTCTGAGTAAATGTTTGTGCGACAAAGGGGTACACCAACTTTTGGGGAATAATAAATGCGAGATATCACGATGGCCGATGGAGCAATTCTTCGCAAAGTATGTTATCAACGTTTCGCTTTCGGGCGAAACTGCGACTGTTCTTTACCGGGGTCACTTTATCCCAAATATTGCCATACCACGTTTGTCTCTTGGACAAGAGGGCGGTATGCGTTTGTGAGCCGGTTGTTCCAATGGCAGTGGCGGTGTACTCTTCCCGGTACGAATGGCAGAAAGGAAAAGTCCAGACTGCCGCTGCACCAAGGCTCTTCTGCAGACCGACTGTATACGCGCGTGTTGGTTGTCACTCGCAGTCTTCGTCTTGCAGGTGCACTTGTTCTCGGGCTAGTTGGTACTTAAGGACATAATCGCAACGAGACAACCACGATGAAAGATGACGTGTGCGTCTTTCGTCGTGGTTATGGGGTTGCACTGCATTATGTGATGCGTATCGCCTGCTTTTGGGCAGCCCACACACACCTTGCGATCAAAGCAGCCAGGTGTCGCTTACTCGTCTCCTCTTTTGCACCGCGCACAGTACGACACCTGTGGTACGGCCGTCATCATGACCAAGTCGTCGCTCAAGGTAAGCGTCATTTCACTCTATTCATGCTATGTCATCATCATCATCATCAGCAGCCTATATTTATGTCCACTGCAGGACGAAGGCCTCTCCCTGTGATCTCAAATTGCCCCTGTCTTGCACTAGCTGATTCCAACTTGCGCCTGCAAATTTCCTAACTTCATCACCCCACGTACAGTTTTCTGCCGTCCTCGACTGCGCTTCCCTTCTCTTGGTACCCATTCTGTAACTGTAATGGTCCACCGGTTATCCATCCTACGCATTTCATGGCCTGCCCAGCTCCATTTTTTTTCTCTTAATGTCAATTAGAATATCGGCTATTCCCGTTTTCTCTCTGATCCACATGCTGGGTATAGAAGACCAACGTAAGGTAACTCAATTAGACCTCTCTGTCACGTTCATTGAAGAATGGCACACACTTGTAGATACACGCACATACCCAGTGCTCCAAGCCGGCGTCAAAAGTTTCATTTGACAGTGGAACCTACTCAGTCCCGCATCTACAGTAACCTATGTTGGCCTGACCATTAGAGCTTACAGAAGGGATACCAAGAGAAGGAAAGCGCAGTCGAGGACGGCAAAAAACTAGGGGAGGGGGGGGGGGGGGTGATGAAGTTAGCAAATTTGCAGGCGCAAGTTGGAATCAGCTAACGCAAGACAGGGGTAATTGGAGGTCGTAGGGAGAGACCTTCGTCCTGCAGTGGACATAAATATAGGCTGATGATGATCATCATCATGATCAGCACGACGATTATTTCTTTTTCTGTTGAATCGCCGATATACTGGCGCGTTGGCTCGGTGTAATGAAGCATATAATCGGATGACAGTGCCATTTTCCTTGATCGCTTGACCACTGGTGGCTTTCAAGGATATGTGGGTCGATCCTGGAGGCATGTGCAGCTCGGGAAATCGAATCTGCTCGTGAAAGATAGAACTAGGTGACGGTGCACATAGCAGCAGCGCTGTCTGCGTCGCAGAGCGAATACGAGGCGCAGTGCCAGGGCCTAAGCGTGCTCGAGAGCAGCCTGCTGCGTGCTGGCCTGGCCGAGCACCTGAACGTCGAGCTGGTGTTGGGCTCGCTGCCTCGCCCGGACCTGAGCGGCTGCCTCGCCTGGGCCAGGGAGACCTTCCTACACGTGCGCCTGCTCAAGAACCCCAAGCACTACGGTACGTGCACACTGAAAGAGCGTCTCTGTCATTTCGAACTTAGAGTGTGATGGCAGTTGGCAGGCTCTGTGAAATCGCCAGTGTGCGTCACCGAGAATATAGGTCTGCCACGACCGCGGTCGTCGGTGGCGAAGCAAAACACCGATACGTCCGTGGAAGCGTGAAAACAAGCAGAGAGCTCGCGGTTCCTCGCTGGGCGAGTTGGTGCAGACTTCTCAATGAATGACGCGTACACAGGGGAAGAAGTGGACAGAGCGAGTCCTGGGGGCGAAATGCGAAAACACCCGTGTACTTAGATTTAGATGCACGTTAAAGAACCCCAGGTGGTCCAAATGTCCGGAGTCCCCCACTACGGCGTGCCTCATAATCAGATCGTGGTTTTGGCACGTAAAACCCCATAATTTATTTGAACTAAGTCTATTTTCGAAAAAAAATATACTTCCACAGAAAAAAGCAACGCATGCGCAACACCGTTTTGAACACAAGATAACGAAAACGGTATCAGACCTAACCCGTTGTCAAGATGAGGCTATTTCCCTGAAATGTTTGAGTTTTATGTTTATGTAGGTCAGACGCTGCAATAATGACATCTGAACTTGACTCCGGCGGGTTCAGTTGGAAATTTGGCGCGGCATTGTAAAGAATGCGGTTACGCACTTATGTTCACCGATGTTACCTTCATTGGACAAGGAAGAACGCAGCACGGGCATCAGGCTGTAGAAGCACATCCCATTAGGTCCATTCTGCCACACTATGTAATTCAGTCGCGTACACTACAGTGTACGCGACTGATGATACGTAGCCATTGGACCGGTTGGTTGTCAGCCAAGTCATGTGCAGCGGTTCCTTGACTGACAGACTGATCAAGTTATTGAAGATTCAGAGTACAGTGGCGAGCGCTATCCACGCGTGGCTTCCCGCGCATTTATCTGTAACCGCATTTTATCGTGCCCTTACCACACAGCCAATGTCGTGGTTTCTGGCATTTGTGAACGTGCGGCGACGGTTCTTTCTTGCAGGTTTCCCGCCGGGACTGACAAGATCCGGCGCTGAGGAGGCGCTGCAAGGTGAGCCAGTTCTCCGACTGCGCCTCTCACGTCTTCCGGCTTGACCTGGACAGCCAAGCACGTACCAGTGTTCGTGGCCCAAACGTGTGTCTAGCGAAACCCGTTGGGTCGGCCTGCATAATGGACAGGTCTACGAGAGAACAACCGCACCCGCGTAGACACGGAGATAGCTGACTCGCTGCACTAATTCTGGAAAGCGGTTATGTGCTGTTGCAATGTTGTATCTGTGAATGGCGCAGTTCTATTCATTTTATTATTTAGAAGACAGTATACATTCTACTCAAAGTTCATGTTCATACATATGGAGCATGTTGCACCGGGAAAAGGTTATACGAGTACGGTGTAATAAAAAGAAAGAAGAAAACCAGACGTCCAAAAGAAAGCCAAAAACCGTGACGTCACTGCGCGCCAACACGGTACGCGGGCTGTGTGCGCTTTGTCTAGCTGTGCCCGGCAAGTGGGGAGGCGGAGCCTAGTCGTGACGTCACAGGGATATAAAAGCTCAGAGCCGCCGCGACGGCGGCACAACGCTCGTTGACTCTGTGGCGAGTACATGTAGCTTTGACATGGGATGACCAAAGAAGATCTGGAAATCCGAAGAAGGAGCCGCTCATCTTGAAGCGCGGCCAAGCGAGAATCTGCGCGTCGCCGGCGAGAGGATACGGAATACCGTGCCTAGCAGTACTTAGCATTTCCTAGCACAACTTGGCCAAGCCTAATAAAACCTGGAAGAAGCTACGTCAATCACCAGCTCCGCTGTTTAATCCAGCCTTGCACCACTAGTGCAAACTGCCCAATTTTTGGGGGGTATTTCGCCTCCATCGAAATGCCGCCGCCGCAGCCGCAGCCGGGATTCGGTCCCGCGACCTCGTGCTCAACACACACACACGCACACACATGGCACGTAACGCGCAGGTCGCGCTTTGCCACGGGCCGAGGATGTGCCGCAGTTCCGCGCTCGAGTCCCGTTACAGGTGTTGTGCCGTATTCAAAAACTGTCTCTCTGACGAGTAGCGGCAGCAGTTGCACAGAAAATGTTGCAGATCTTCAGGGGGCGTTCATCAGATCATATTGGCGAGTCATTAAGTTGAATCTTGTACTTGAAGCAGTTCGTGTAGGCCACATTGAGTCTGATGCGGTGAAAGCATATTTGGTCTTGCTATTGAGGCCTCGCGACAAATAACAGTCACAAGATGGCCATCACCGTGGCACTCTGATTAAGGAAAGGAGCGTGCCAGTGACGGCCGCCCTCTGCGCGTTCGCAGGGCTGTGCCGGGAAGCTGTCGAGGCGCTCTCCGCAGCAGGCCTGGTCAACGTGGATCGCGACACCGGCTGCCTGAAACCAAACGGTGAGTGCCCTGTCTTGCTCCTCCGTCCGTGCGTATACTCGTCATGTACCAAGTGTTTCTTTTATGCAGAACACTTACAAAAGCCTGTCATATCTAGGCCTTGCCGTTGTTGATAGGCTGTGTGGCTAGGCGGACATCAACAGCAAAAAAAAAAAAAAAAAAAATACAATTTTGATAATAACTAAAATATGCTTATTAACTTTTGAATCACTAACTTTAGGGCACGTATTGTACGTAGTTGTGAAGTTGAAGCCGAGGAGTAGGTATATGCTGCTAGGGCGCGTCACATCTGCGACAGACACCTCCGCGTCGAACGCGGCCGCTGGATAGATAGACATTGCAACGAACTTGTAGTGAGGATACTAAGGATAGTGGGGGTAGTTATAGAGTTTCAACTGGCGTGCAGTGATTGTAACAAGATTTACTTTGCCGTGCTGCATTCGGCATTGCGCATTGCAGAGAGATTGTTGTCACTTCGTGTGTTTGCTGCTGTGCCCATAAGATTTCGCGATTTCACGGAGGGCTTATTGATATGTAGCAGGTTACACAAAAAATCAAAACCCCTTCTTAAAGAAACATGGTTGAACGCGAAGCTTTCGCCCATGCAAACTGAATCAAAGTCCAAAGCCAACGACCACGCAACGATATCAATAAATGCTGAGCGACCCGATGCGATGCATATGTGATTTGATTGCTTGTTTAGGTTTGTATTTTTTTAACGTCGAAGCTTGAATGAAGAAGCATTTCGTTAAGTTGCATAGACTTTATTTTGGATCGTGTAGCCGTTGCTTACACGCACACACTCGCACTTTCACGGACTGCATGCCGTTGCCGATACACGGGATCGGCTTTACGGCGACGATCGTGCTCGCGCTTACGTTCGCGTACGTCAGCCTCTTCTGCCGTGCGCTGCACCCATGGCCCACCCATGGTTACGGCCGGGAATGCAGTGCGTGACGCGCGTAATGCAATGCAGATATACCTGGGTGTTCAAAATTGAGCTTTACGTAATTTTTAGAAATCGCCTGTGGCAGGTAGCATAATTCTTATCGTTGAGCTGGGTTATTCGATGAGGCGGACATTAGTAGCACGAGAAATCGAAACACATATTCGACTAGTTTACAAAAATTCACTAATTAACTTCGTAGTTAATCAATTTACGACACATATTTCAATTTACGAATTGTGGCCGGTGAGCTTGTCAGGCGTATCCACTTGGAATGAACTTACAGAATGACACCATTTTGGAGATATGCGCCATCAAACTCGCCGTAAAAATGCACTGTTGTTCCACTTGTTTACGAAAATGCTGTTTTATACATTGAAGCACAAAAGTAACTGGAACGCCCATGTATTTCGTCCCACACTTTGGGAAATAATATCTGGAAACTGGTGTCATCCTGGGAATTCATTTCAAGTGGATGCGTCTTGTCAACTCACCGGCTACAATTCCTAAATTGCAATATGTGTCGTAAAGTAATTAACTAGGAAGTTCAGTGGTCAGTGTTTGTTAATTAGTTGAATATGTGTTTCGATTTCTCGTGCTACTAATGTCCACCTCTTCGAATAACCCAGCTCAACAATAAGAATTATGCTACCTGTCACAGGCGATTTATAAAAGTTCCGTAAAGCTTAATTTTGAACACCCTGTATACAGTTCATCCGGGTAGCGTGGCGTTGCAGTTCCCATTGTTCTTATCCACACAACTACGAATGTAAATTGTAGTGTTCTACGATGATAGTAGAATAGTATGCGTAGAATAGTATAGTAGAATAGACGTTCATTGAATAGTTGCGCCGATGATAGTAGTAGAATGATAGTGTGCGCCACTGTTCAATGAATGTCTCTGACGCCAACTTCGGTGACTAGGTAACTTCTACTGGGAATGTGTCACTCTAACATGACGAAAACAGATCAGTTTGATTTCTCCGATGCTCCGGGATCGAACTCGAGGCGAGCGCGGACATTACGGCCGATAGACAGCGTAGCGTGTGCAGTGGAAAGCATGCGTGCAGTAGCAGCGGTGCAGTGGGAAAGGAGCTCGGCTGCCTTTCGACCGACTGATTTCGCGATCGAGGATTTTGATCAGACTGAATGTACCACTAGAAAACCTTTGAAATTTATGCCGCGCTGGGTGGAATAGAACCCACACTTCACACCGGTTCGTCAGCGACGGCAGCCCGACGCTTTATAGGAAGATGCGCCACAAATTCATGTACCTCTTTTCGGTGAGTGTTTTTCACTCCAACGCTTTAGCGAGCTGCGCCGTGAATGCACTGGATATGCCACGCTCTTCACTGAACCTCTCACCAACTTGGGTTGTGCGCCCAGAGAGGGAACAGCTCGAAGCGTTCGCATGCGCCAGCGCGCCATGCATTTCGGAGGCTACGCGCAGGCTTTAGTGGAGGTGCCCCCAGATGTCGCAATGTGTTCGTAGGGAAGCCCGAGAGAGGACTTCCGGTGCAGTACACGCCTCACACATAAGGTACTTGGATGGTGGCAATACGTTGTGTGCCTATATGATCGCTTCAATTCTAAGCGCACTAACATCGGCAGTCATCGCGAGATGAGTTCCGCCGAGGTTTTGGACAGCACAGTGCTGGAGAATCGCTGTATCTGTCGTCGCTGCCAGTGGCCTTTATCGCACACACTCCGTGCCCGGCGCGTTCTTTCCTGCAGGTGCTGGCTGCCTAATGGCGCGGCAGTGCATCTCGCTGGACACCATGCGGCGCTTCTCGGAGCTCGGCGGGAAGCTGTCGCTCGCCGACTTGGTGAGTGCACGGAACTCTCTTCACGAGGTTGTAGGCCGCATGGTGCGTGGAAGAAATAAGGCTAGGCGGCTGCCACCTCGCAAACAGTCTCGAACAACCGAAACGATTTCGAATAATGCGAGAGGTGTAGAGAGAGGTGAGCGCTTCTCCAATTTCGATCGTGGCAACGCGCGCACTAGCGTAAAGCCCGTTTCACATGGTGCGATTTTGTCTGCGAATTCGCACGAGCGAATTCGCAGCTGCGGAAAATAGGCCCCTGGACCCTTCGTGCGTGCGTTTTTTCGATGTTCGGCGTGCTGAACTTCTCTGTGAAAAACGCAGATGCGGTGGTAGCCACTGTAGCAGTGGAAACAGACGACCAATAGGAGACGGCTTGCTCATATGTCCTCGCCAGTCAGAATGCTTAACGAAAAACGCAGCTGCCGTAGATCCATGTGAAACGGGATTGCGAATTTCGCATCTGCGGAAATCGCACTGCAAATTCGCACCATGTGAAACGGGCTTAAGACTGAGGGGCGTGAACTTATATACCGACGGCCCACCGGTGCCGCATCGTCCGTGTAATCGACGTCCTCGCCAGTTCAGTGCCTAGCAAAATCAGGCAAGATCCTGCTGCGGCAACAGGACGCACCCCTTACAATTTAATGGCGGCAGGTTCACCATCGGAGCCTCGCTGTGGCCGTATTTCGAATCTGCAAGCACGTAATTCATCGTATACATTGCTCATCAAAAGAAGCGCGATGATAAGCGGTGCATTCTAAGCCTAATGTTGCTGTTCTTGCAGTGAAACGCGCTATTCCGAGAAGGCTGACATAAATTGAGTTGAGAAAAAATGAACGCGTGCGTCACCATTTATTTCTCGCGTATGTGACGAGCGCTGCGTGATGGTGCGATTACTCGGAGCACACACCCTTGCTCGAAGTGCGCCACAACTTCGGTGTCGGAGGCAGTTCTGAACACGGTGGTTCTGAACGACCGCGGAAGTAGTGAGGTTCTGCACCTGCGCACAGCGCAGGATACGAGCACTGCTATGCTTCAGACACGAGCATGTTAGCAGGTTAGCTAAAGCGGCGGCAGATCCAGTTCATCGAATGCATTTGCAACGGGGGCCAAGTGACAATCAATAGTATAACCTGGCACGCTGTTTCTAAATGAAAGCCTAAAGCAAAACATTTAGTAAATCACAGGTGCGACGGAGAACTGTCACTGAGGTATTTTGTACTTAAATCTATACAAAATACAGCACTGCTAAATCTCAGAAACACGACAATCATTTACAGACGGTGCCCTTTCTGTCCTTACTTTTAATCCTGAGCGTGCTTGTGGGCTGTGCGTCTCGACCAAGCACAGTGCTAAAATACAGCAGCAAATTGTCGATGATTGGTGCCCAGACATTCCCCGAGTTCACCAAAACAGCGCGTTCTGATGCAATGAGCCTCGCCACGACACGGCAAGAACCGGCACCTCGGTAGCAGTTTTCGCCATGCAGCATATATACGGCATCTACAAACGCATTCACGTTTTGTGGTCGCCTGTATATTTGTATTTTCAGAACAAGTCGAAGCTGATTATGATTGGAAAGCTAGGGTTTGTTCGTCACAACAAAGCAGTCGTGTTGAGCCGTTGGCCGCCTCGAATACAGCGCGGGTGCATCGCCGGAAATTAAGAGGCTGATCGGCTGGCTTCAACCTGCGCTCACAACGACTGCGTCTACCCAGTCATATTGTGCAAGCTTGATGACGCTCGTCTGTTGATTTGTCGCCACCTACTCAAGCAGCATCCAGACCAACGCCTCGCAAATGGGAAAGTTCCCGCTCAAGCTATAGGGTTGGCTGTGGGGACGCGTGCGCACGTTTATACCGACAAACACGTGTGGCCATTCCATCGTGTACGTCTTGCGGTTGCGGCGAAGCACTTCAGCACCTGATATTGGAGTATTCCGCTTTCACTGCGCAGCGCAAGTCACCAGTGGGGGACTATAATCTCCTTGGCCTGCGGTGTACGACACTGGACGAATGCTTGTACTCCAGTGGTTGTGCGTCTCGACGTGATCAGGCTCATCGCGCTCTCCTTGTTTTTCTTGAAGTAATTATGTTCATGTTTGTCGGTCATTTCTGTTTTCAACTGAAAAGACCTCAGACACTCTTTCTTCTATCTTAACATTCTTTAGTAGCGTGACCTGCAGCGACTGTGTGTGACCTGTGCTGTGTGCGTTCTGCTTTTCTTCTTTGAGGTTTGTCATCTTGCTCTTTCTTTCCTTTCCGTCTTCCTGTGTTGTATTTCTATGCTTCTGTCTCATCCTACTTTCTGAAGAGTAGGCATGGCGGGCGTTTTGCCCCTTCCGGTGGCAGTTGCCCGCCTGCTCCTCCCTTTCCTATCAAGTGTTGTCAAATCAAATAATAGTAATAATGGTGCGCGCAGCTGTGGTCGCTCAGCTGCTGCTCGGAGTTCGCCGACGTCCAGCTGCGCAACAACGAGAAGGCGGCGCTGAACGCACTCAACGGGAGCCGCCGGAAGCCTGGAATACGGCGAGTATACAGCTCTATTATGCATGTGGTCACAGACATGCGCGCAGAACGAATCCAAGATGGTGCGCAACCAGCTGCGACCTACCGCGGCATTATCTGATGACTGTTTTGGCGCGAATGTTGAACGTCTCCACCAGCTAATTATATACTGATGTCCGCACGTTAGGCGTGACAGGCATTTGCTCTGGATCGATCACTGATTTTACCTAGCACTTACTCGCCTCTCCAACTGTAGGTGGTTGACTCATTTATTGATTCGAAGCATTATTTTCCTCATTACAGGCACTATGGAATAAGTAGGTCCTGGTGCCGCCTCATTTCGGGGCACCTGACGCGGTTGCCCAGTGAGTATGGGCGTTGCGCTTCTGCTATCGAAGTCGTGGGTTCGATTCGTGGCCACGGCAGCCGCATTTCGATGGGAACGTAATGTAAGAATGATCGTGTACTTACATTTCGATGCACGCTAAGGAACCCAACGTGGTCAAAGTTAATCAGGGATCCGTGCTGCGTGCCTTTTAATCAGATCGTGGTTTTGGCACGTGAAACTCCACATATCTTTAATTACTAATATTTCATCAATATTAATTATATTAGTTATTAACTCACGCACTCGCGCGTGAGTTGGCTGAGGCCCATTTTATCAAAAATAAAAATACAAAATCCTGCGCTTGTGTAGTTCAAACTCTGCTCAAGTCCAGCGTCAATGCAGCTCCACTTACGTGAAACCTGGGGAAGTGCGAAGCAGTGATGCGCCGGTGTTTCCCTTATGTTATTATTGTGCTATTCTTGCACAAGTGAGGAGGAATCGAGCGATGGATGGATGAGGCTGAACCCTTTAAATCGGGCGGTGACATACGCCACCAAGCCGTGACTATTAACATATTTTGTACTTTGTATACAGTGGGTGAAATTTCATTCCTGCCTTGATTTTAGCCGCCAATCGGATAACCTCCGTTTGGTTATTTCTAGCCGCTTAAGGTTTATTTTGCCTCCATTTTCTGTCTAATCTGCGCTTGTAGGGTGGTGGCGCCCTCTTTTACGCTGTGCTGGTACCAGACTGGCGTTTCGGAAGCGATTTTCACGAGTTTCTAATTCCCGCATATCCCTGGCTAATACCCACATATTCGATGCGGGTATGCGGCACGCGTGATATTATTATCGTTAATCGTGACGTAACTGACGAGCATGTGATGTTATTGATGTCATGACCTATCAGTCTTGTTAGTCATACATTCGTACCCTTCTATGCCAATTTTGGTATATACTAAGTGAACGAGACGAGCTTTTGGCAGATTTTGTTCTTGCGCCTGACCACGACGACATGGCATCGCATTAGACGCCGACAGCCCGGGCCCCTAAAGTGCTACGCACTTAAATGGCGGTCCACGTGTAAGTGAACCTTTGATATAAGAACAACACGTATCTGCTGGTGACGTCGAACCTCCGGTTCTCAAGTAACATCAGCCAACACCACCTAGATAACACAAGGCCTGTTCACTCCGATCCATGACGTCATGCTACCTGGCCCAATATTTCCATTGCCAAGCCTGGCGTGACGAAAGCGGTGACGTCGAAATCACCGCTGCTTACTCAGGAGCATCACCCCTTAGATTCTATGGCAGTCGGGCCAGGTGGCATGACATCATGGATCGTCATGGAATAACGGAAAAGTCATGGATCGGACTGAACAGGCCTTGCGATATCTGGGTGGTGCTGCAACAGCTCGATGCTCTAATCATTAAGCCATACTCGCGCACGTACGTTTCTCGTGCCAACGCCAACTACGTATGTGTCTTCGAGACGATGGGGGCGTCCTGCACGTCGCATAGAACGTGCGCGCGAACAAGTTGCCGAAGTAGAAGTTGCAATACGCATGTTTGTAAAAGCGAGAGCGTGATAGTCTCTCCGATCCTTCCGTCGTGGCATTTTACACTTCGAGAAGTTGTGCTAGAACACACCACGTTCGTGAGTGGACAACATTCCAACGCCTTTTTCGTATAAGAGCGGACGCTACGTAGGCGCTGTGCGTCGTTCTTTCTTCGGGATCGGCCGAAGTAGTAGCTGTACAGGTGCCGTGCACTGTCCCCGAGGAACGGAACTGGCTCGCACATTACTCACTTACTGCAAATCTTGCACATGTGAACTCACCCTATCAAGTGGTCCAATTCTGAAACGTAGACGGTTGCGCGTGAGTTGGCCGAGGCCTATTTTGTCAAACACAACGGCGATTCACATGTAAGTGAACCTTCTGTTGTAATCCAGAGTAACGAATATAACTTTCTGGGAAATCGCTTTTGATTGTGCCTGTTGCGCATGTGCTGTACAGCTGTATATTTTATTTATTTTATTAAGGCCTTATCTGTCTCATGGTGAGGTCTCTGTTTCAAGGCCGTTTCAAAACCGCGTCGTCTACCCGAAATGTTCCTCTTAGGATAAGAGGCGATAACGCGCACAACACCACGATAAAGGATGGAATAATGAATGATTAAGCAAGTGAACTGAACTGATAATGGGTATACACAGAGGTGAATGAGGTGAATTAAGAGTGAATTTATGGTGAATTAGAGGGGTTTATTTGGGTGATAGGAGTCAAATGAAAGATAAGGATGAGATAGAGTGAGGTAAGATAATGAAGAGTAAATGGGAGATAACTAAGAGTGAATGAACGCGAATGAAGTGGTGATAGGGTGAATCAAGAGTGATGAAAATTGGAAATTTGGAGTAATACGTGCGAAGGGGGAAGTGTGATGGAAGTAAAACCGAGATGATAGATGGAATAAAGGTGAACCAAACAGTAATAGGGTGAATCAAGAGTGATTCAAGTGTGAATTAAGAGTTAATCAAGGGGTTATGGAGCGGGAGAGTGACTTGCAAAAAATACATGTGAGATTTGAGAGTCCGAGTGAGAGTGAATCAGCAAAATAAAGTGCTAAGCCACGGTTCAAGTTTGGTGAATCATAGGAAGGGTGACTTGCAAAAATGACTGCAAATTGTGGTTTTAGAGTGATGATGACTCAGCGAAAAAGTGGTCGTCGTGTCATTGAGTTAGCGGTGCTTGGGCTTTCGCCTTCAAGTCGCCTTAGTTGTAGCATAAGGGACCCCTAATAATTTTTTAATACCCTCCGGGACCAAAGGCATTATGGAGGGGAGTGGTTACATCATTTTAATAACACACGTACTCTAACTTATAGGTTAGGAGTGCATCGATATAAAATTTGGCAGAGAGAAAGCCAATGAACTGAAAAAAATTATTTGCAAGATTTCAAGATAGTGGCATAATTGGCATAGCCGCAATTGTCGCATAAAGCGCCGAGTCGGGTGCCTTGGGCCGAATGAAACTCGGTCGCCCGAAGGGTGCCTGTGAGCGCCGCAGTCACTTTCAACGTTTGTCAGACAAATGTCGGCATTTGGCTCATGGCGTGGACAGGCAGGCGTACCGAATGCGGACGCAAGTTGACTGAATACAACAACAGTTGTGTTCGTGTTTTGTACGCCTAGCTATCCATACCATGAATCTTATGCCAAATTGTTTAGATCTGTGTCACTCCAGCTCTTGACGTCTTAGAACGAAGCGCCGTCTTAATCTTGCTGTCATCGTTGTCTTGCGATTGTAGTCGTTACACCACAGTTTTCGTCACTGTTGGCATCATTTCGTCGTCACCGAACTGATAAGTCATAAAAGCTGATGCACGCATTTTTTTTTCAGGAAAATTACAGAACCAACGAAACGTCATTGTCCGGCTGTAGAAATCGATGCGGAGTCCTTTGTGTTTCCTTGTTCGCCAGTGTGTGTGACATTGGAGCGGATGTCGGAATGAAAGAACCAAAGGTGGTGATGCTGATTATGAGGATGACGATGGTAATGCTGAAATACTTCTTTGGCCATACATGACCCTTATAATCAATCAGGTAATCGAGAAATCTGCGGAGTACAATAAACCTCTCCATATGGCTTTTATAGATTATGAAAAGGCATTTGATTCAGTAGAGATACCAGCAGTCATAGAGGCATTGCGTAATCAAGGAGTACAGGAGGCATACGTGAATATCTTAGCAAATATCTACAAGGATTCTACAGCTACCTTGGTTCTCCACAAGAAAAGTAGAAAGTTACCTATCAAGAAAGGGGTCAGGCAAGGAGACACAATCTCTCCAATGCTATTCACTGCATGCTTAGAAGAAGTATTCAAGCTCTTAGACTGGGGAGGCTTAGGAGTGAGGGTCAACGGTGAATATCTCAGCAATCTTCGGTTTGCAGATGACATTGTCCTATTCAGCAACAATGGAGACGAATTACAACAAATGATTGAGGACCTTAACCGAGAAAGTGTAAGAATTGGGTTGAAGATGAATATGCAGAAGACAAAGATATTGTTCAATAGCCTGGCAAGGAAACAAGAATTCAGGATCGCCAGTCAGGCTCTAGAGTCTGTAAAAGAGTACATTTGTCTAGTTCAATTACTCACAGGGGACCCTTATCACGAGAAAGAAATTTACAGAAGAATAAAATTGGGTTGGAGTGCATACGGCAGGCATTGCCAAATCCTGACTGGGAGCTTACCACTGTCACTGAAAAGAAAAGTGTACAATCATTGCATTCTACCGGTGCTAACATATGGGGCAGAAACTTGGAGGTTAACAAGAAGCTCGAGAACAAGTTAAGGACCGCACAAAGAGCGATGGAACGAAAAATCTTAGGAGTAACGTGAAAAGACAGGAAGAGAGCGGTGTGGATCAGAGAACAAACCGGGATAGCCGATATTCTAATTGACATTAAGCGAAAGAAATGGAACTGGGCAGGTCATGTAATGCGTAGGATGGATAACCGGTGGATCATTAGGGTTACAGAATGGATACCAAGAGAAGGGAAGTGCAGTCGAGGACGGCAGAAAACCAGGTGGGATGATGAAGTTAGGAAATTTGCAGGCGCAAGTTGGAATAGGCTAGCGCAAGACAGGGGTAATTGGAGATCGCAGGGAGAGAGGCCTTCGTCCTGCAATGGACATAAATATAGGCTGATGATGATGATGATGATGACCCTTAGAAGGGAACTTGTTTTCGCCAGGGCGATGGCAACTCTCCTTGTAGGAACGCCAACTCTAGGCTTCCGTTATTTTCACGCTCTTTTGGCCGTAGCAGCCGACATTCCGCGGGAGTACATGAATTGGATCACTCCACACGACGCACCTTCTTGTTCGTTATGTTCAGTAGTCATTTCTCTCTCGATAAAGAAGTATCAACATTATTTTGCACATAAATTGACTTGAACCGATGCCTGATTATTCCTGCAGGTTCCCCATGACTGGCAGGATCAAGACTACCGAGATGAAGGTCAACTGGTGCGGAAAGTAGCGTATATCATGAGGGTTTCCAGCTTCGAGTTGATATGTCGCGTTATATTAAGAGCGGAGCTGTTTAGGGCCGACGTTGAACCGTGTCGAGCGTTGATCAGTTTGCGAAGCGCGCGCTAGCCACAGGTGGTCGGAGAGTGGCGAGGATGTGAGAGGAAGAGCACGCGCCGAGCGACAGGTGGCCGGAGCCAAGGAGAGAGAGACGGCGGCGTAGCGGCGGCGCGACGCTTTCTGGGGAGGTATAGGGGGGGGGGGGGGGGTTCTACCGAGCAGTATAAGAGCGTGCACTGTCGGCGCAGAGCATTCCGACGTTCGGCGAAGAGTATGGCGAGGACGAAGGAGCAACTCTCTCCGGAAGAAGAAGCGACGCGGCAGGAAAAACGACGGGACGCTGCTCGAGCATGGGTCCAACGCCGACGTGCCGACCCAGAGTTCCGAGCAAGGGAAGCCGAGGCTAAGCGACGGCGAAGATCCGAAGAACACTAGTTTCGAGTGAGGGAGGCGGCGTCGCGGCAACGGTACGAAGACACTCGTCGGGAAGTAAAAGCTAAGTTAAAGCCCGCAGCTCCGCCGTTTCATCAGTCTTCGCGACGTTAAGTCAGTGAAGCTGCGCTGATTTTTTTTTTTTTTTTGCTATCATTCAATATCAGAAATAATTCTCGCTTTTGTTCAGGACAAAACCACCACTAACCGTACCGACGTTTCCCCGCTTCGCGATAACGACGCGACCTCAAGATCTATTCTCCCTTGTGAAGATTGGCCCGCAGCAGCCTAGTCCGCTCGCCTGTGTTTCCTGTGTAACACGGAGGATTCAAAGACATTCAGTCACCTTTTTGACGAGTACACCGAAGGTATACCTTACACCCGTAATCTGCTTTTTTTTTCTTTATTCGATATGCTCAACCTCAACTCGAGAAGTCGAGAAAGTCTCCGCGCAAGTACTGACTTCGCGTCAATGACAGAGCTGCTCGATTCCTGAGAGAGAATTATGTAGGCAGGCACTTTTGGGCGTTTACCCAGATGCGGTAGTGTGTTTACCGAGCGATTCGTCACCGCAGAAATCACCGATGAACTGCCCTCTTTAGTCGGGATGAGACGCTGTGCTCCGCTTGGCGAAAGAGCATCGAGGGCCGTTCGTGGGAATGCGAGGTAATCGAGTGTTGGCGAAAGCGACGAATGGCCACCCACATGGCAGCTAAGCCCATTACATGAAAACCTACTTCCGAATTCTTCGGTTACTCTCGACTGGACCGATCTGCTGCATCCGTCTGTGACCAAAATTCAAGTTGGCTGCTAGAAATAGAGTTCTCGCATCCTCCCCCAGAGTCAGTCGATGCTACCTTTCAGCGTCCACGCATCGCCTCTTGAATTCTAGCGCTCGGCGTTCGGCCGAACGTCCCCGCCGACACGCACACGCACACGCACGCACACACACGCACACACGCGCGCACACACACGCACATGCACGCACGCACACGCACGCACACGCACGCAGGCACGCACACACACGCAGGCACGCACACGCAGGCACGCACACGCACGCACGCACACGCACGCACGCACACGCACGCAGGCACGCACACACGCAGCACGCACACGCACGCACGCACACGCACGCTCGCAGACGCACGCACGCACACTCACACACACCCACACGCGCGCGCGCGCGGTGGCTAAATGCAAAAACGCCCGTGTGCTTGCGTTGTAGTGCACGTTAAAGAACCCCTGGTGGTCAAAATTAATCCGGAGCCATCCACTACGGCGTGCCTCATAATCAGAACTGGTTTTGGCACGTAAAACCCCAGAAAGAAAGAGAGCACGCACGCACGCACACACTTACGCACGCACGCACCAATAACTTTATTGAGCTCAAATCGATCGTGGTATGCTAAATTCACACGGCGATCAAGATTACAAAGCACGGCAAAAATTCAGCACAGTGTGCACGCGGCAAAAATATGATACTCGTCTTTTAGAAGAACCTTGCAAGACTTGTCCCCGGGAAAAACGGCAAGAGAAGATGGAATAACAGTCGATTTAATCAAAGATCATATCATAAAAGCTTGCGGCCCTCTATACGCAGGGCCTCACTGACTTCAAATGTACCAGAGAGCTTGAAGAATGCCCATATTGTATTACCTCATCAGAAAGAAGACGTTAAAGAATTGAGGAATTATAGGCCCATTAGCTTGCTTTTAGTATTGTATAAAATATTCAAGATAATTTTCAATAGAATCAGCGCAATACTTGACTTCAATCAACGAGAGGACAGGCTGTCTCCAGGAATAGTATTCTACAGTAGATCAATGTGTCGTTAATCAGGTAATTGACAAATCTTCAGAGTACAATCAAGCTTTCGTGAAGACGCCCGAGTGTTTTCTTCCTGTATACACGCCGTCTCACTCGTCCGGTGTCTTCAGCCTTCTGCAGGCCATGCTGGGCTGCATGACCGTGGCTGACCCGTCGCTGGCTCAGGACATCCCGCGCATCGTGGTCGTGGCGCTGAGGCTCGCCAGAGGTGAGTGCTCCGCTATGCGACGACGACACCCAGTGGCGCCCAGATCCGGTGCTCACTACACCACGGAGGAAGGAAATGAACTTGGAGGGAGCATTACGTCCCGCCACCAGCCTTGGCAAGCGAACTCTCCGTGAAGCCGTTCTATTCGCTTTCTCCCTTCGGTATCGGCCCAACAAGTGGCTCTGAGTTCTCGCCTAATTGTTTCCTTCCTTCGTGGGTCTGGTGGATACTGAGGTGCGTCTCTCTGACCACGTGACAGTGCGTGTGTCTGCAGTCGAGAGTGGACGCCGCAACCACTAGGAATTTAATAAATATATCTGTCTTTCTGTTTCTCTCGAATTCTCATTGGTATAATCTCGAAAGGCGTGCCTTCTGTACGTGAATTGAGGTCGGTCCTCACGCGAAGTCACGGGCGCGGATTAAATGAGGAGCGATGATGCCTTTGGCCAGCGTATCAGGAAAAGAAATCATAGTATGCAAAGTCAGCGGACCCCGTCTGGCGCCGCAGCTCTCGGGTACGATAATGCGAAGTCTGCAATTTTTCATCTTGTACACTTGGATAAGTCATATAAAGACAAATGTAGTCAGCCAACGTTGTAAGTTGCGTGAAGATAAATGTTGCTGGCCATTTTGCTGACCATTATCCCAAATCAAACTGGGGCTTCGGGAACAGTCTGGAAGCCTCGTTCACGGTACAAAGGTTGGTTAAAGTAGACGACACGGCACTGAAGAGAGACAATATACAAGTTAACATTAGAAGAATACTCTTTCAAAAGTTCTGATTGTGAATGAAAAACGTTATGCAGATTCAACGCTGCATGTTGCAATTTCTGTCAAGCGAAGCGTTCCCGAAGTGATAAATACCATAAAAGGTAAGTGCGATACTTACAAGTGCCTTTATCGTCGTCATATTATGTAGCTCGTAATGTCATGCAATGCTTACGCAGCCATTGGCAATCTATGCCGAAACGGAAGCAGTGGTTCAAAAACTTGAAATAATTAAATTCGCGGTTTTACATGCCAAACCACGATCTGATTACTACGAGGCACGCCGTTGTGGGAGACTCCGCAATTATTTTGACCTCCTGGGCTTATTTGACGCGCACCCAATGCACGGTACCCGGGCGTCCTTGCAATTCGCCGCGATCGAAACGCGACCTCGTGCTTAGCACCGCAACGTCATAGCCGATGAGCCACCTCGACGCATCTGCAAGCATCAGTTGACGCAGATGCACACTATGAGACCTCGTAATGTCACAAGGACGAATGCGTTGATGTCCGATGTTTGTCGAGGGAGGAATGGTGAGAGGAGGTGTATATGGCGGAGAGAGAAGGAAAAGTTGGCGCGGTTGGTTATTATTCGCTCGTTTCACCCGCGCCTAATGGAAACTGGCATGCACGCATGCACGCGCTACAGCAAAGGTTACCGATCCTGTAGATGGGGATGTAACGAAAACAGGGCCGACCCTGGAGGCAGCGTAATCCACGCTCGCGTGGGTCGCGTGGCGGGGGTCACCACGTCTTGCCTGGCAGGCACGTGATCGCTAGGCTGCAGAATGCGGTGCTGAATACGAACGGTTTTGTAGCATTTAATTGACCGCTTCACGACTGATTCGCTTCACATATATCTCAACATGCACGTTGTATATGCGTAATCTTTATTTTTTGAGTGTGAGCTATCCCACAAGACAGCAGCAACAGCCACCTTCAGCAAAGGCCGGAAGAGTTCGCAAAGGACGCTTCGCTTTAAAAATGAAAGCTAAGGATCACTCTCTCGAATTTAGATACCGTGCCCTCGCAAGCATAACATCAGTGCATGTTGCTTCGGGTCATTTTCTCGTACTTAGAGATAGATTGCAATGTACCCTATGTCAATCGAGGCTGAACCAAAAATATTGGCTCTGCCAAAATATTCAGCTCACTGTGAGAGCCGCCTGCTTATACTAGTCGATAAGTACAGTCTATCAATATAGCTAAAACATTCCCTTCGATGGCTCTTGAAGTAGCCTTCTGCACTCGATGCAGCTTTCGATGGAACGCATAATATAGATTTATTACGGGTCATTCCTTTATGTTCTTTCGAGATACAGCCTTGCCGTATCGAGTGCTTTGCGACGCCGTTTTACAGTGTGTGGCGCTTGGAGGAAGTTGATGACGTCACACCAACGATGCTTAAATGCATCAACAGCCTGGCTCGAACTAGAGATGTCGCTTGAAGGCAAAGTTTCGACAAGTGGAACTAGTGTTCGCCCTAACGTCGACAACTCCACTTGTCGAAACGCTTGTGCCAACGACATCACTTGTTCAGCCCCTGTTTGATCACTTCAAGTCTACGCTTAACTGTGACCCACTGTCTTGCAACGCGGTTTAACCCGCATCGTAGAAATGCACGGTTTCATCACTGGAAAGAGGAACAGTAGCCGTGAAACAGCTACACCCGATATTTTCGTGCTGTAAGCAAACGTGTAGAGCCTTTCCGAAGACCTTCAAAGCCACTGCGAACGTGA
This sequence comes from Dermacentor silvarum, assembly GCF_013339745.2. NCBI lineage: Eukaryota > Metazoa > Arthropoda > Arachnida > Ixodida > Ixodidae > Dermacentor > Dermacentor silvarum. The sequence continues at coordinate 7,523,794 of NC_051156.1, read as the reverse complement.
GCGCGACCATGACTGAGCTCGCAGGTTTCTGAAACCTTCGAGGCGCCAGTGATTGAGAAGCTCCGTTGGTCACGAAGCGCCAAGAGTGCGAGAGAACTCCGCAGTACGGGGTATGGTCACAGTTCGGCGCTATGGCTCGAAAACTGTTGGCCAAGGAGACAGCACGCGACCACTACCTGTTTAGGCATCTTCACTGCGCAGCTGTTAAGCCTGAAAGGGTAGCGCTCGATTCCTACTTTCACAAGCCGACACGTTCGTTGATGTTATAGTGTGACATAATAATTCCAACGCTCACGCATGCACTGCTTCAGCGTGAAAACCGTGCGTTTTGCAGTGCTTCCAGTAGAGCCGATAGATTAGGACCGAGAAAAATGACTCGAATAAGGAGGAGGAAAGAAAGTGAGAAGGCATAAAAACTGCACAACCATTTAAGCAGTCAGAGCATGTTTTTCCATAAGGCTGCTCGAGTTGGATTGTTTGGAGTATATAGGGCGGTGCAATAACGACGCGTCGTGTTTGGCAGCGCTGGTGTCGCTGCTGGTGCTTCGCAGTCCCGCGTGCGGCTTCTCGGCGCTGCTGCACGCGGTCACCCTGCACAAGTGCCTGCAGGCCCGCCTCTGGGAGGACTCGCTGCACGTGGCACGACAGATCGAGCACATCGGTGAGCACCACTCGCATCCTTGCTCGGCATAACACCGTAGGGGTGGTGGTCGCCCCAAAGAAGCGGCGATGGATATCCAACTTCTTGAATGGCAGATCAATATTTATTCCAACAAGCGAAGGAAAAAGTTCCTCTCATGATCTTATTCAAGGAGTCCCACAAGGCAGTGTCTTAAGCCCGTTTCTCTTTAATTGTGTAATGGCGGATTTACCACGGAGACTTCCACCTGCACTACACTATTCTATATATGCGGATGATGTTTGTATTTGGGCCTCTGGTTCATGCGCTAGCCTTGTTCAATCAACTTTGCAGGAAGGCTAAACATTGTGGACAAATTCTTAAAGAAAGAGGAATGGAGCTGTCTTACTGTAAGACGGCTGTGCTACCATTTACCAGAGGATGCCTAAAAGACTTTCAGCTGTGCCTTAAGGGGCAACGTTTAGACATAGTAAAACAACACAAATTTCTGGGGGTTATACTAGACAGACAACTTTCTTGGAATGCTCACATTAAAGCACTCGAAGAACAAATAAACTCAACAATAAATGTTCTTCGCCGCGTAGCAGGCACGACATGGGGAGGGTCGGTTTCTTCTCTACTGAAAGTGCATAATGCACTTATAAAGCAAAAAATAGCTTATTCTTCACCTGTTCTGCATGGAATCTCCCGTTCATCTGAAGAGCGACTTCAACGGTTAATAGCTAGGAGCCTTAGAGTATGCTTAGGTGTTCCCCGAGCAACCTCAAGTTCCTTAGTAATTGCAGAGGCACGTCATCCTCCATTCCCAATTATGAGGACGGTTGAAACCTGTCGACACTACTTTCGCTGTTTCAGTGCAGCACAAAAGGCACCCACTAGCAATTACACTTATTGAGAGAGACAGGGCGAACATCAATACTGTGATTCAGGTGCAAAATAATCTACTACCACACAACGAATTTTGGATCTCAGATATTTCCTACCCTCCATGGCGACTTTGTCGCCCCAAAAATTGAACTTTCGGTTGACGGAATTATTCGCAAACGAGACATGTTTATGCTAGCAGCCCAACAACTGGCGCTGTACCAGATATACTTTCGCTACCCTGGATATATTCAAGCGTATACAGACGGTTCTTGTCAACCAAATTCTTCTACAGCTGCCTTTGTCATTCCAGAATGGAACCGAATACAGACGTTTAAACTTTCTCACATGACATCATCAACTACAGCAGAGCTTTTTGCTATATTGTCTGTGTTACGATACATAAATTCAACGCAAAAAGGGAACCAATGGGTCATCCTTTGTGACTCACAAGCAGCTTTGTCGTCACTTCAGTGGTGGCATCAGCAATTCCCAAAATATGGCGTTAGTTTATGAGACACTAAAGGAGCTCACAAAGGCAAGTGAAAAATCCCGCACAATACTGTTCCAATGGATACCAGGGCACTGCAATATCCCATGGGAATGTTGCAGCAGACATGGCTGCTAGACAAGCGCATATTAATACCGACACACACGGTCTCCCTTTAACGCAAGGAGAATTGCGGCACATACTAAGACAGATCTCAGTCCGTGGTTGCAAAGCGACATGGTTTGATCAGAACTCGAAATCTTCACATTTAGTTCACATTGACCCTGCACTTCAATTCAAAATCCCGTCCACATTAAATGCAACCAGAGCCTTCGAAACACTCATTCACCGTCTGCGGCTCGGTACCGCGTACACAAAACATTTTCTACAAAAATTTCAAGAGCTGATAGTCCGGAATGTACTTGTGGCCACGCGGATGAGGATGTGCAGCATCTTCTGTTAGAATGTCCGCGACACGATACACACAGACAACGTTTAGCACGTTATTTAGAGACATTAGACCACAGGCCCTTCAGCCTCAGGAAGATATTAGGTCCTTGGCCAACATATTCGTTGCAAAGACGAGCGTTAATGGCCCTCCAAAGATTTCTAGAAGCGAGCAATATTCTCGGAAACTATTGAAAAGAGTGTTTACATGTGATAAACTCACTCTATGGTCAATTCGTACCTGGGTTCATGTAGTTTCCTTTAAATCGAATCCATGCTATCTTATGTGCCGTGATTTTAGTATAATTACGTGACCGGACTTTGTGTTTACTTTAGTGCAGCTATGTGACTGAACTTTGTGTGCCCTTTTTCTGAGTGGACTTTCAGTTTTAGTGTGACATTAGTATACTTATGTGACTGGATTTTGTGTTTAACTTTATGCGCCTTCGTGACTGAACTTTCAGTATTAGTGTGGTATTAGTGCCCTTATGTGACTGGACTTTGTGTTATTGTGATTTGGATTTGACATTTAATTTTAATGCGTGTAGGTTCATTCTTTCTTTCTTTTTTTTCATACCTCTATGTGAAAAGGAGTAGCCGGCGCCAATTAAAGGCGCCAACATCTCCTAAAAAACCATATATTAAAAAAAAAAAGTTTTACAGAAGCTAGAGGAGGACCCATGGAGGTGAGGATCCCTCTTTATAATTAGTTTCTTCGTCGTCTATAGACTTGTGCGGTTAGCGTTTTGCGATTTAGGAATTGAACTTACAGGGATTTCTATTTTCATTATTTGTTTTTGTTGTTCTTATTGTTGGGATTGTTTCCATTCTTATTATTTAAGAATAACCGGCCTTACCTGTACACAAGCTTTCCATTCTTCGCAATAGGTAAAAGAGAATAGTCGAGGAAGCCTTAATGCAGTGCCGGCGTATTGTAAACAGTGTTTTGCCGACAAAATAGCAGCCAAGGTAAGCATTGATTATACAAACTTCTCGTCAGTAGAAAAGGGGCAGTTTTACGTTACTTAAGTATATTAGCAAAACAAGAAATAACAAAAAAGAATATGGCAATGTGCCTTTTGGTTTCTTAAGGCTCCTAAGTGATATCAAAATTTGTAGCTGGCAGTCGTAGATATGAGGTTCAGAAATGGTACATTTTAATGTCTTCTTCAGACTATAAGACAATTTCACTTGAAGAATGAAAGGTCAGCGCAAAGCACACAATTTTATTTTTAAATGTAGTTAAAAATTGATGGACGTCGTGCATATGTAGGAATTGGTGATAAGCGATGCTTTCTTTAATTTTTACTAAAATGTTAAAACTTCACATTTTCTATTTCCTTTCTAGTAGCTCAACGCTTCTTTCTGGATGAACGCTTTGGGGACATTTTGTCGACTATAATTGTTGACGCCCGGCTGCTTCCGATGCCGCAGCCTTCTTGCCTTCTTTGTTGCCGACTTAATTTTTTTTTGTGTGGCTGACTTCTTCAGTGATCTACAGTTCAACGCTTCTAGCTCAGCGCACGCGATTATTTAATTTCATTTCGTTGATGTACTTTTATACTATTTACTTTTGTTGCCGAGGTCCTCCGTTCTTGTCTCTTGTTCTACTTGTCTAGCTGGTGCCTACCCAGTTGCACTTACACAGTAGTCCAAGTTGCGTATTCGGAAACACGCCCAGCGGCACATGGCTGGTTACACATACCCCGTGCCTAATTTGTACATTCGGAAACATGTACCAAGGAGCATGCCAATTAGCACACACATTGCACCGTTTATTTGAAACCAAATTAAACGGCACACGCCTAGTTACAGAAATCATACAATAAGAATATACCCCTTGGCCCATAACCAACTCCCCAAGGGGTATATTCGTATGGATGCCAAGTGGCCAATACCCGGAGGCCGAAATTGTTGTATAATTAAAAAGCTAGCTGCAGCCGGTAGCAAGCACACGCAAAGTAGGGAGAAGAGGCAAAGAAAGCTTCGTTTTAACAGAGGCGGTTTATAGGCAGCTGATTATTTTGCTGATAAATAAGTACCAGTGCATGCTCTCCTAGTTAATTAGATCTAGATTTGCAAGGCCTGAGGGGGCAAAGGGTATCATGTTTTAGAATGACGAGGAACGTTATTATAGTAAGAGCTCTGTACGTAGCTCCCTATACCCTGGTGGCTGCACAAGTAATGTATCATGTTTTACGAGCGGAAGAAAAATTAGACTGACCATACAATGAATTTCTGAGCCTAAGTCCTAGCCTAAGCCTCACGATAAGAGTAGGATTGACAATAGGTTAATACCTATCGAAGAAGTGCAACGTGGGACGGCCCCTGCGCGTGCGCCGCCTACTAGGGAAGTCCATGGAAATGGTCCGAAAAGAACGATCGAAATTTCTTCCGGTGCTTCATTCCTAATTCTCGTAGCATTGTAGGGACAACTGACAATTTATCCATTCGTGATATAACATACCCGGCTACATCCGCTAATACTTACGGTAACCTGGCTGCACCCCTACATTAGTGGCGAGAGATTCTAGAAAACTTGGACTAGCAATCATTTTATTGTGATATCACTTATATAGACACTCGAGGCGCATTTCTGCCATCGGTGTCGCTGTGAGGTTCCGTATAAAGTTCAAGGGGGGCAAAATCGTTGGCGCGCGCTGTACGCTGTATGTATGAGTGAATGCGTGAGAGGTTGAGCCAGTGATCGGGGGTCAACGTCACACGCTCTCACTAGCAACTACAGCATACAGCACGCCCCGGCCATGATATCTTGAAAGCCATCTGCGACGGGGACACAGTCCGCCGTGAGCTGTGCTTTAACGGCTTAGTTCGCGTTGACGTGAGAGGCAGCATGAAGGTCAATCCGCTAGCTGGAGCGGCCGCGCTTCCTCACTCTAGTTGTTTGACAGCGAATTTACACCGTCATCGAGTGAGATGTGTTCATGTTTGCTTGTGCACGCGTGATACCATGCTTGTTAATTTAGTTAGTATTCCTTTGTTTACACGTTTACACGGCAGCCAAAACTACTATCGTTAGTTCGTATAGCTGTCCACTTATGTGCTATCACAGCCGATAGCACATAAAAAGTCGCAGTTCCACCCTTTTGGGCAAAAAATCGAATTTTTAAGGAAGCTTTCTGACGGGAAAGATCAGCCCATACACACAGTGTCAAGTGAGACTTCGTGAAGGTGTTCTCAGGGGACCTAAATTTTATAGTTGGCGGATTTTACCGACCACGAACACAGATTAAAACATTTTTGATAAGCTTAGTGAGCTTTTGATTGCCTTCGGTGGTTATTCTTGCAACATATTGTCACGCTGCGTTGGTTATATCCCTTCAATACAGATTTTCCTGAACTGACATACAAATACAGCAAAATATTTAATTGATATTATGCTGTTAGATTATTTAACTCTACTAGTTAATCAACCCACCCACATCCTGAATGTCATGGTTTCCACCTTCCATCTTTTACTTGTTAGTAATAGCATGCTTAGCCATGTGTCTCAAACTCACGGGTTTTATAGAATTTCGGATCATAAATTGGGCTGTTTGAACATTATGAATAACAAACTGACTAGAAGCTAGAGGGAGGAACGCATGGCCTATCTCTTCTTACGGGCCAAGGGCGTCGAAATACTAGACATCTTGAGCTGAAAATTTTCTGGACACACCACACTGTCTGAATCAGCACGTGTACTGTTCAGGGTCTTTGGTGTTCTTAAAGAGCCCTGTATTATGGTGTGCATGAGTCCGTACAAAAAAATAACAATTATCAGAAATGTAAGCCCATAGATTACTAAATCAATTGTAAGCTTGGGACAAAAGGCGAAGAAGGTAAGAAAACAAATCCTTAGAATCCATGTGTGTTTATGGACTATTTATATCCCGCCAGTATTTCTAGATCAATTTGCAATTGAAGCAGATGAAGAGGGTACTTTTTTGGGAATTAAATTAGATCGTCACTTGAAATTTCACTCGCATGTTGCTTACCTGCGAAAAAAAATGGCATACGGCATACGTGTTTTAATTCAATACCGTGGTATATTTGCCCAGCCCACATTACTTTCGTTATACTACGCTTTTATTCATTCCCATATTAATTACTGTATCACATCTTGGGGCAATACCCACAGCAGCCACCTTGTCTCCCTTCAACCTATACAAAATCAATCCAATAGAATACTTACCCGCAGTCCTTATCGCAGTAACGCGAAAGCACTCCTACAAGCCAACAACATCCTAACGGTCGATAACACTTTCAAGCTAGGTATACTGTTGTTCAAGCAAATCAGCAATGAGCTTCCTCTGTTCATCATCCCTGAATCTAGCCTAGCGAATACTAACTTGACTAGGTTTGCACGTTTTACCTTCAGTTGATACCAGCTACGGCAAACAAGCGGCCTATTTCACCGGAATAGGTCTCTGGAATACCATACCACCGCCAATCAAAACCTCACAATCAACTGGCAACTTCAAAAAAGAAATGAAGACTTTCCTCACATCCATATCATATTCTGCGTAATTGTGGTTACTTCTTTTTACTTCCTTTTGTTGTCCCGCTCCCTATCATACCAAGCTGTTCACAACCTTTTATCGATGAAACATCTCATCAGGGGTTGTTTTACATTGTTGAAAATAGATGCAACTTCTTTTTGTTTTTGTTTTTTATTTTTACTACTTTTCACCCTGTAACCATCCGACAACTGCTTATATGTGTTGAATTACCTTTCGCTTCTTATCCTGTATAATTATTGCTGTTTTTTTGCTGTTCTTTTTTTTCTTTTCAAATTCTTTGTTTTGTCTGCGATCCATATTATTTTGTTTTCGTTACTGCTGTTTGCTGCTTTAATTAATTTTGCTACATTAACTACTGTAGCAGGTCCCGATTCAGTCTCCGACTATGGGACCTCCTTCTGTATACACATATTTTGTAATTCATTCAATGCCCAAATAAAATCACTTCTGACTCTGACTCTGAATCACATGCATAAAGTCTGCGTCGCGTGTAGAGTTGGAAGACATTATCAAAAAAGCAAATGAATGTTTAATGAGATCCCCATGGAAAACTTCCTTATTTATACACCGGGAAATTTTGGCAGCACTTCTCCGATAGAAAGCAGTCCTTCCTTAATATTTCTGCAAATTGAATCATCGTTACTAACCAAGGGATAATCATTGAATGTGTTAACGAGCTTTTTCTTCAATGTTAATTTACAATAGCTGTAGGAGGGCCTGTTCAAATAGCGTTCATGATATTGTTCGAATGAGTAACATCATAATATCAAGCGAGGAAATTTTGTCTCTCCTTTTTAAAATAATCTCAAAACATCCGCCTGGCACTCACAGCATTTTTAATGCTTTTCTCGTTAAGGTAGGCCGAATGAAACTCGCAGTTATTGCACATTACATTTAGGAAATCATGGCCACAGGGTGCGCTTCCAAGCAATTGGAAATTTGCAAAGACTATTCCTATAGTAAAAACAAAACAACGCATCTATCATTTCATCCTACAGGCCAATTTCCCTGCGGCACTCATGCATGAAAATTTGGAACATATTATACTCGAGCACAATTTTATTACGGCTGGCAACACGACTTTCGTAAAAGGTATACAACTACACAAAAACTGGAAACTGTTCATGATACTGCAGCGATCCAAGTAACACAACTACAAACTGATCTGATATTCCTAGACATTGGAAATGCATTCGATCGCGTATCTGTCATAAACAGATACGCCGAACTTTTAATAAAACTTTTAGCAAAACCTAAACCTGCCCTGAAAAAATATTCTGTGCTGTCATGGATTGAGGCCTGCTTTATTTCCGAAATCGAATGATTGAAGACGTATGTTTTGATTCGCAACCGGTTAAGTCAGGAACTCTTGAAAAACCAATGCTTGGGCCTCTTTTCTCCTTAATGTTTATTGATGACATAACCCAAGACATTCCCGTTAATATACGATTATTTACACACAAACCCTTCCTTTAAGAAAAGATGAGTAGTCTACGCAACTATGCTCTTTTAAAATCAGCTTTAATAAAAATATGTCTTAGTGTGCAACCTGGCAGGTGAAGATCTGCGAGAAGAAAACGACGGCCATGTTTGTAACACGGAAACTACTTCTTTTGCGGAATAATTAATCAACGGTGAGAAACTGGCGTTTCGTAAAACATATATATATATATATATATATATATATATATATATAAGCTCAGAGCAGATTTTAGGTCAATGACCATATTGCAAAAAGAGTTCTGAACAGGATTTGGGATTCTAAAGAAAGTGCTCGCGTACATCAATCCCCAAATCAAAGCTGCTTGCATACGAAAAGTTTGTTCGCCCAATCTTCGAGTATTCATCTGTGGTAAGGAATTCCCATAGTCACGTTATTATTAAGAACCTTCAAATAATACAAAAACGATACGGTGTTTGTATAATTGCTATAGTTCCTTTACGTCCTGCAGCATACGTTTCAAGAATGCTCACCTGGGTACAGTATAGACAAGGCGGAAACATGATCGGCTAAACTATATATGTACCTGCTTTATCAACAAAAGCTTTGAATAAATAAGAACTTGTATATAGAATTATTCGATCGTTAATCAACGCTGTCTGAGCATTCAAAAATCTGAGGGAGTACTCCTGTAGGACACAGGCACACAAAATTCGTTTTTTTTTTCTGCGCACGGTCACCAATTTGAAGGCACTCTCTGCAGACAAACTCTGCAACCATTCAATCATTTCTGCCTGCGCTGGTAGGAATGAGTATGCATTTATAATATCATAATTAGTCTCTGAAACAGCTGTTGCGCGTACATTGCACAGAGAAGCCGTGGACGAATGCGACAGATAAAACAATAGCATAACGAGCAGTGATTTTCGGCGCAGCGATCCGAAAAGACTAAAGCTATAAAATTTTGATAACATTGTTTCACTTTAACGCACAATCTGCTACGCGGAGTGCTGCTGAAATTATGCAGTCTGAAATGATGAAATTTTCTGCGTTCGTGCGTGTACACCATCGCGTCGACGAAGGAAAATTTTCGTCCCTAGAGCTAGGAGAATTTTGAGTTTCCGCATAACAGAATTATGTTTTCTCTTACGTTCAAATTACAATCCAATGCTATCATGTATGCAGGTTGTCGGTAAGTCGTACTTTACAAATTTTGTTGCGCACTTTACTTTGAGAAATCGATTAGTTCAATATCGCCCTTGCGCCAGGCGGAAAGTCTACTAGAATGAGGATATATATATGTTGCACTCTGGCACACCTGCTTGCGCGCTTGACGAACCTCTGCACACGATGTATCTGTGCTTGATGAGTGAGCGCTCTGTTTGTTGCATCGGTCGCGCACCAGCGCAAAGAGCGCGAACGAGGTCGTGGACGCTACATTGATTTCGATGGTGCGACGCCTTGTGGTGGTGGCGCTTGTGTAACGTTGGCAACAGCTTCCCTGTAAGTCCACTTTCACAGGGTGGAAGGGAGGCGGTAATTTTATTTTTTACTTACAAAATTTGTAAGGGGGTGTACCCTTTAAAACTACTTGGGGCACCGTTAACCCCCCACACAGCTGCAATTGTGCAGACAGGTGTTTGTTCCGAAATGTAATTTGAAGAAACAACAAACGAAAGAAAAAGCACATCAAGAACCACACATAGAAGTTGATAAAAATGCCTTAGCAGTTCCTTTTTATATTTCCATAGCATACGCCAAATAAATTTTTGAGCTTGGTACCCCGGGACTGAATGGCGTTGGAGCACCCTGCAGCCTTCTCTCGGCTGTCCACAGCAACGACGAAGGGTAGAGTATCTAAGCACAGCACGATGCATGAGCTGCTGCCCCTATTAGAGGACATCTCTTGGCGGCGCCTGCAGGCGCCAGCAAATCCCACCGTTTTTGATCGGGTAAATTTCATGACGCATCAGCAGGTTTTCCACAAGGACCACGCATCGTAGCAAATGGCATCGCGCGATGCTGCTATGTTACTTCCACTGCGTGAAAAGTGATTAGTAAAGACTTTATGAAAGTGTTAGACTAGGGTTACAGAATTATTGCTAAAAGAAGAGAAGCGCAGTCGCCGGACCACAGAGCTGGTGTGATGAAATTAGGAATTTTGCATGCGTAAGATGGAGTCAGCCTACGCAAGAAAGGGGTGATTTAGAAGCGCTAGAAAATATTTTTGCCTTGCCGGCACGTAAAATAGGTTTGTTATAATGATGAATATGAGGCTCAGAATGTCTACATGAAAAGCTCCTTTCTAAAGACAGTAGTAATCTAAAGACCGCTTACGCTGAGAAAAGAATTAGCAGACAGTCATTTTGGCGGTTAATATAACCAACAGCTGTTATTATATGAAGGCTGTTGGCACAAGGCTCTGCCGCAGTTCCAACTGTCACGCGGCTGTGATTCAAGCGCCGGAATCACAGCCGTTATTATGGCTCATTTTGGCCTTGCACGAAAGCCATCAGTGTATTTCAAAGATAATAGATTGTGCACCTCGTACTGCGCCGAATGGATTATCCTGCTGGGAAATATTATCATGTCTAATCTTGGAGCGTCTTAGTAAATACTTTATGGCCAAAGGAACGCGCAGGCTCGTATCGGGCTGAAATTGTGTGTGTTCCTGGGCTAAGAATATATTTTTTAGTATTTTTATTAGTTGAAGTATCGAATACTCTGCGATTTCAACAGCCCGCGTCTTTTTTACGTTAGAAAATTGAGAAACAGCATTCATTTACGCTCATCACTGATATGCGACCAATAAGAAAAAAGAGTGAATTCTCATCAGTTGAATAGAAATTCTAAGGTATGATCATAGCTGCTGTCACGTGATCTACAGACACAATCACGAGGAGCTTAAGCCTGTTCTTCCCCCACTTTTCCATTGAAGTCACCCATGACTACAGCATACTAAGTTTGCACCTTTCCTATTGCTCATTCAACATCTTCAGAAAACTGTTCTATTTCTTCATAATCATTACTGCAGGTTGGAGTGCAGGCTTGTAGGATCTTCCATGTATATCTCCTATTTATTTTTGTTATGACGACTGCTACCCCCTCATTAATGTGGTAGAAAATTTCCACTCTTGCCTGCTGTGTCCTTAAGAACTATAAAGCCTACCCCGTATTCTCTCCTGTTTAGAAGACCTCTGTAGTAGATGACGTGGCCGTTAGTTCTTTTAACCTTACTAAGGCAAATAATATCGCACGCAATGCCTGACAATTCCTCAGAGAGCCCTGCTAATAAGCTAGCCTCAATCGAGCGGGTTCGCTTGGTAAACGTTGCCAAGTTCAGTTTCCAGTGGTGCCTGTGTGGATCCAGAGATTCTTAGCACTGTCTGCCACGTCGCAATTATGACAACCGTCTTGGTCAGGCCATCCACTGGGTACTGATGGCCACGGATTATTCCGAGACTCATGAGCAAGGTAGTGTGGAAATCCTGCACTGGAGGCGCGGGTAATTACTGTTCTGGTGAGTATTTGTCTTTGTTCAAGCTTAATGGGCCTTTCTAATTTGGTTGCACCTGGACTAGCATAGCCCCAGTGGTTTCGGCATTTATTTTAATGGTGGCGTGGACCAGAAGCAGAACACCGGGTTTTTACTCAGAAGGTCATATAAGTCCAAATCTTCCTCCAGTTCACTGCAATTTTCGAAATGAACGGCGCCGGACACCTGCAGAAAATTTTAATTTAACCAAGCAAAAATAGGTGCGCACAACCTCGTCTTCGCCGGCTACAATAGGTTTCCTGTTCTGACCTCTGAATTACGCGTGTATACAAAGTAGTCAGCACGCTTGGTGTCTGCCTGTCTCGCAGAACGTCGCACAAAGTTTCAAGCGTTAATCTTGCCCGGTAGGCAGTAGTTTGAACGTCCAGCTCTCATCTGCACATTATAGCAGAGACAGGGCTTTGATAAGTAGTCAACGTCGTGGTAGTAGTCGGAAAACAATTTTCTTCGTCGCCACATGATGAGCATAGATTGAAAGCGTAACGAAGCTCTAATGCATGTCGTTGGTGTGAGGAGAATTAGTTCGCGAAAATGACGGTAACTAGGTGATTTCATTTCCGCACGAGTCGGTAGCGTTTTCAATGTGCAAAGCACAATGAGTTTGAGCACATAAAGCTTGTGCGGGCCCTAGTACGGTATTTCTGTTTATTTTATGTGATTTAGGTTTCTGCTGATGAACACGACGCACGACGCTAATCGCTGGTGGCGCCCGTATACTGTGTTGTGGAAGGCTATGTCCGTACGAATATTTCTACAGGAAGTCTTGTATACAACAAACTTCTTATATATTAACAGAAATACAGCTCCTACAGAGAAATAGAAACAAACTACCGTAGTTGCGACAGCCAAATAAAAAGAAATATTAAAGTCTGCCGACAACCAGAAAAAGAAATCGCACGCCACGTCCAGGTCGCTAGAATCTCGGCAATTATTTCCGTCCCGTTTCCGCGAGCGCCAGAAGCAAACCCTGTGGTTGCTCTTTTACAACGGTTCAATATCGCGTTCGGCCTTGCGTCTACGCTTGCTTGGGCCGTCCGATTAAGCCATAGAGGTGTAGAGGAAAGCCCTGCAATTTGTGGGTGAGCGTCCGCCGACCGTCGATCCAAAGAACTGGGCAGGGCTTCATTAGAATCGTCGTGAGCAGTGATCGGTCTTCTACGGCGCCAATACCTTTGTATCTATTCGTAAAAAGAACGGCACTGGGAAGAAGGAAAGAGAAAGGCAGAAGGCAGGGAGCTTAAACAGAATATCGTCCGGTTGGCTACCCTACACCGGGGGAATGGGAAAGGGGAACACAAAGACGACAGGGAGAGAGTGGAGGGAAGGAAAGAAGGAAAGTAGCGGTGAGTTCGCTGACGCATGTGTTATTGCACTAATAGTCACAGACGTTGACACAAACCCGTCGTCCTCAAGAAGCACAAAAGTGCCTTCACCGCTTTATGGGTCGATGAGCGTTGTGGGCGGTGTTCCAGCAGCACCTGCATGGAAACTGTCCGATTGTCCAGTTTTTTTAGCGCGTTAGCAGGTTCTTGTATTTCTGGGGCATAACTCGAAGAACCGCCCAGCGGCGTTCAATAGGACATTATTGCTATTGAATTCACAACTCATAGGAAGTGCTTAGGTGTCCTTGGATTTTTTTTGTCTTCTATGTCCACTTCGTTCACTCAGCTCATTTTTTAAAATGTTCGGCAGCGTGCGGCACCTGTGTCAAGAAAATAAAGAAGCAAGCAGTGCTCGTATAGTTTAATCAGAGTTCACAGCGAGTTATAACGTTAACGTTGTAGCATTCTGGATGCCCCTGCGGCATGTAATGCCTTGTTTTTATTACACATCCATAGCAAGAGAGTACTTACTACACGATGTCCCAATTTCACTGTTATTGCACGTGCACCACCAGAACTGGCCCAACGCATCCAAACGACAAGAACTCATGCACGCAAAAAACGTATTACCAATGCTGCACTGCGATGTTTTTCGCTTGAGTTGCCACGTTAGTACTCCCAGTGTTTCATTCTGTCCGTAGGTACTGATCTGCTGAAGTGCGGGTTGCATACGCCTCAGTTCGCAATATACAACACGCTTGTCATAGATTGTAGGGAAGAAATGAGAACTGCATTGGAAATTACGTTCCTCTATCCGATTCCTAATTACTTGAATGCCCGAAGTAGCTTCACGTTGCTCATGCAAAACTCCTTTTTAATCAACATTGATGTACCTTTGCTTGAACCATACTTAAAGTTTGGAATCAATTAGCATTCTATATAAGAGCATAAGTGCTGTCGTTTTCGAAAAAGAGATAGAAATATTGCTGACCATGCTCGCTGAACATGTCGTCCAGAGCAACAGATTAAGGCAATATGACACATCTATAGCATTGCAAGTTATAAAAAATAGAACTGTTATTTAATATTAGCCGCACACGTCCACTGACATCTTTGTGTTAGCAGAAACGATATGTACGCATTCCGTCTTCTTCCTTCCTTGTTGAGCCGAAGGTCGCGAAAGCAATGAGCAGGTGTAATGTCTTGGAGAGTCTTAATGTCTTTAAAATTTTACAGCCATACTCCATAAAGGGTCACTTATGTTCACGGTCCTTATTCTTATGCCGCAGTCAGCTCATTCAAATTTTGAAACTCCCGATGTGCATGAAGCGAGTGGGTTTGCTCCTGGTAGCACAAGAACACTGACACAAACACATGATTAAGCGTTAACGGGGCGCAATCAAATCACAAGAGACACCATGACGTAACATGCCTGAAATTGTTAACTGCTCACTGACTCGAGTAAACAAGACAGCTCATTGTCACGAAACTCACTGTAGTTGTTGTCACTTGTTTTTCACCGAATAACTAACTCACTGCGGAATAGATCAAAGTGAATACGCTCGAGCTTACGCTAAAAAACACTGCACCCGGTCGCATCACCGTACATTCAATATCCAAGATGAGAGGTTCTCACACGTCATTTCACTGACCGTAATTTTTTTTCTTGTTTCCTATCACACTAGTTCGAAAGGAGGGAGAATAGCTCACAAAAATAAGCTGTCATAAAATTGTGTAATTAAACATTGTTCTCCTGAGTGATCCAACCAGTACAGTTTCGGAGGCTGCCTGCATTGATTGGCTTTGTGGCAAAACACTGCTTCGCTACGCCCGTGCTCCGGTAGTTGACCACTGATGCGGCCAACCACACACAAACCTTATGCGCAGGCAGGTTACGCGAGTGCTGGTGCTGGCATCACGCTAGCACAGTTGTGGAGAGCGGGAACGGCTTGGCCGCTTCGGAGACTGTGGCGGTTGCGGCTCGCAGAGTAGTGCACCTCATGAAAATTGACATTTGGTTGTCCTCCTTGGGGTTGATGGAGGATATCTGCATTTGTGTGGCTGGCTTCCTGAGGACTAGCAGCTGTGGTTGAAGAACAGACGTCTTCATTTGTCACATTGTGCTTGAGCTCCTGAGCTGTGAAAACGCAGGCAGTTAAGGAAACATTCTCGCTGCTTCATTGCAAATCAAGAGAGGAACATGAAGCCCCACTCATCGTGGTGTCTTAGTGGCTATGTCATTGAGCTGCTAAGCATAAGGTCGGTCGGGGGATCAAAGCCCGTGCTCGGCGGCTGATTTCCGATGGATCCGGAATGGAATGGCGCTTGTTTATTGCACATTGGGTGTATGTTAAAAATAAAAGCAATCGGAATAACGACGGAGTCCTCGACTACGGCATGTTTCAAAATCGGGTTGTGGTTTGGGCACGTAACACTCCAAAGCTAAAACTTTTTTTACCAGGACTAACGAACAATTTTCGCATTATATTTATAATTGTCAGGTAGCACATGCTTCTGATAGTACTTAATTTTGTGATCTGATTATTAATGACAACTTGTTTCATGCAGAGAGAAAGTGACGACTGACACGAGTTACGCAAAAATCTGCTTATTTTAACTTATGGTCGGTATGTTCTGAAAATTGCTCTATAACTCTAAATAATCTGCTCTGAGAGAGGCCTGCTAAAATAAAGCAACATATGCATTTTTTTCATTAGTACGGCGAATGGAGTCAGCCAGAGAATTGCGGTACTGTGCGTTTCTAGTTTCCTTTTTACAAGTTGTTTGACATGATGTGAGTTTTTCTTGAGCGAACAAAACAGGAAGCGTGACAGAAGGGAGCACATGACCTCAGCAGTTGTGAAAGAACAAACAAACATTGTTATTGCAATGCGTTTCTCATAGCTATCTCCAAAGAACGATGATTAACCAAATGCCACACTTCCTCTTTGAAGCTGCCACCCACCTGAATGTAGCCTAACTCAACGAAAGAATTCCTTGCGGTAGTTTCACAAAACACCTTAGAACCGGCACCAGTCTTTCACGAAGCTGTGTGCTATGCTTATAGATGGAAGACATCTTATGCGCTGTAAGGCAGTGATTTGGGCTTGTTGGTATGACATCGTGAGCTTATATCGCATGAAAAGACAAAGGACGAATGAAGAGGTGACACACACAGGCGCTAACTT
This sequence comes from Dermacentor silvarum, assembly GCF_013339745.2. Classification (NCBI taxonomy): domain Eukaryota; kingdom Metazoa; phylum Arthropoda; class Arachnida; order Ixodida; family Ixodidae; genus Dermacentor; species Dermacentor silvarum. Next base: position 7,507,323 of record NC_051156.1, on the reverse strand, counting down.
GCAACAATATTTATTGCGAGCAAAGGGACCCACACATATATACAACTGTTTTGCTCGAAATAAATATTGTTGCAAGTTAGCGCCTGTGTGTGTCACCTCTTCATTCGTCCTTGCTTTTCATGCGCTATAAGCCTCACGATCTTATGCGCCATTATTCCTTAACATTGAGTCAGTCACAGCATTTACTGCGATTTTCTTGGTGAGAGTGCATCAAGCACCCGTAATATGACTTCGTTCTCTCAAAGACAGAAGCCTTAACCCTCGAGCAACTCTTGCTATTTAGGCGACGTGTAATTCACACGGGATGTAATTCACACGGTGTGCAATTCACACCTTTTGCGTGTGGCATGCAAAAAGCTAAGGATGATGTAGATCAGCTGAGTAAAATGCAGGCCCTTATAGGCTTCACTGAGAACCAGTTCGCTTTCGGTGCACTGTACGCAAGGAGCAGTGATGAAATACCGAAAAGGTTTGCAAGCAACAATATAACGAATGCTTTAGTTGAAGTATGGGCAATGCGTTTAATTGAAATGTCGCAGATGAAAAAAATAATAGTCAATGCTGTTCTCACCACCCCATTCTTGATAATGTAATTTCTACTTTTCTTGTGAGAAAGAAGGTAGCTGCAGAATGTTTGTAGATATTTCCCGAGATATTCCCGCATGCAATTGTCCATTCTTGATGGCGCAATTCCTCCATGACAGCTGGTATCTCTGCTGAGTCAAGTGCCTGCTCATTGTCTACAAACTTGCCCACATATACGACACAGGACACGTGCAGAGATTACTTATAATATTGAAACATCTCCATCTCTATTGAAACATGCCGTATGCCACTCCAATAACTCCGTATGTTTCGGTAAAATTATTATGGAAACCACATGGATTCCGTATAAATTCCGCGCAATATTCATAAGAATCGTACGGAAAACATACCGAATTTATTAGTATACATACGGAACTTTTCAGTAAGGCAATGGGGCATAAGTTAGGAGAAATGCAGTCGTAATGGCGCAGACATGTCTGTGTGACCCCCTCCCCTTTCAGTCAAAGCAAAAATTCGTTCCTTCATAGCGCAAGCAACTTGCGTTTAGGCGTGAGATATGGACGTGTTGCACAAGAAAAGTTAGTTTTCTTTTTTGTACACAATTTTTATGGTGTTGAGTATATCGGACGTAATATATTTTGAAGATAGTTTGAATGTCATCGCTGCTGTTCTTAGCTTTCACAATTTCGCCAATTAGGTTACACCTAAACACATGACGTGCCGCCATGCTACGTTAAAATCTGGTGCTTAATCTTTCCCCACACTGACTGCGTAGCTCGATCGTGGTATAAAAATAAAACCGACGTTCGTACCTTTCATTCGATCAACCCGATGCTGGAGAAGCGAGGAAGTGCAGAATGAGTGTTTTGGGTCGTTTCACATATAACAAAGGAAAACAAGATCAGAACTCATAAACACAAATCACGCGTTCCGGCCACTGTCC